>NW_022146261.1:5000-6586 GCF_002938485.1 Sitophilus oryzae | reverse complement strand
TTGAGTATAGCTTCGTTTCCGGTTACGTGTTACTGCTGGAATATCGTTCAAACGTTCGAAATCACGAAGCGTTCCCTAGACCACCTGAACATGGAAGTGTTGGTTGGTAGCGGTTGGTGGCGCAGAGATAATCTGGCTTGCGCGGCAGAACTATCGTTACATGTGGAAATCATGGGTCTCAAAGGACGGGCAAAACCT
Organism: Sitophilus oryzae; assembly: GCF_002938485.1. NCBI lineage: Eukaryota > Metazoa > Arthropoda > Insecta > Coleoptera > Curculionidae > Sitophilus > Sitophilus oryzae. Next base: position 6,388 of record NW_022146261.1, on the reverse strand, counting down.
GTCTGGAAATCAGATATTTGATACAGATGGTTGCTCACCCTCGTAACGGGGCGATAAACATTTAAGAAACAGTTTTCTACAAACTGGTACAGAAGGGTGCATACTGGTATTACCGTTGTAATTTATGTTGTGTGCTATGATAGAATCCGCGTTCCAGATTTGCTGCGTCTTCACCGCTGATATGACACCGCTTCCTGACGTTCGATTATTGCGTTTCGCTGCAACGGTCAGGAAAAGAAACGGCAATTCGCGATGACCATCTGAAGTAATCAGCACAATCTTTTTATATCGCCAGAACATAGATGTCGTCGATCGTCTGTGCCCAGCCAACTGGACATGGGCCGCGCACCGACATCTGATATTGATATAAAACGCGTATTTTCGCGGCGTTGCAACCGTATGGTATCTTTATGGAAGCGTATCGGTAATTACCTGCGTAATGTAATCTATCATTACGACCGCTGGCGTTCGATTGGGCTTGGCGGTATATGTATTACGGCGTCTTGTTGACATTGTAATATTGTGAACAATAGAGCATATCAAGGAAGATGCATATAATAATTGCGATACTACGTTTCTGGCGTGCGATTGGACTTATGCCCAGTTTGCCAGTATCAGCTTCGGTAATTTCATATGATGTTTTTATGATGCGCTTATCGATTGAATTTGTAGCCATAGTACCATGTTAGCAATTACCGCTTCTGACGTTCGATTGGGCTCATATTTGACATATACTTGCGTATTTTTGTTGACATTACTGATATGTTACCATGAAACTTTATATCAAAGGGTACCGCATCATCATGGTACCCATCTTCACGATACCATTCCTGTGTTTTGATTGAGCTCATATTTGATTTATACTTGCGTATTTTTGTTGACATTGCAATATTATGGCACCATGAAGCATATAAATTGGTACCTTAAAATAGTACCATATTACGATACAACTTCCTGACGTTCAATTGGACTTCCCGAATTTGGAATACATGTTTTTTTAAAAGAGATTTATTTAAATTAAACTCATTTTAATTTTGTTACTGCAATTTTAATTTATTGGCCACCCGATATAAATGACAACGCTTTATGGAACTAGCCATATTATTAATTGTACCTATGTCGCTTTTTAAAATCTGCTATTATATAAATAACGCGCGACCGACAGAAAAAATTGTTATTATGGTATTTTTAGTCAATTAACATATTACGCACTTGCGTTTATCGTCATTTCATTATTATGAAGCGTATGTTTCGTCATTACTGGCTGTTTGGCGTTAATATCCTATAAATCGCCTGTATGTTATTGGTACAAGGGTAATTAAAGTTATTTTCATAGTTAACATAATAAAGTAATTGTGTAACTAGTATTTTGAGGCTTGTATGTTTCT
>NW_022146260.1:264095-268778 GCF_002938485.1 Sitophilus oryzae | reverse complement strand
CTGCAACTCTTTTGAGTTTATAATCATCTGCTGATGATGCTAACATGGTTAGCGAAACGCGCGTCCAGTGTAAAAGTAAAAGTGTTTTGGTGTATTGTGGTGATTTAGTGTTTTTATTTTGCTGTGTAACACCAAAGGTTCCAACCCTCAACTGTAATAAGTGGTATCCTACTTTGTTGTTTCTTGTCCAGAGGTTTCCGAAAAATCGCGTTCCAAAGTTGCAGAAGCAATTAAATATGCCTGCATTGAGATTTTGGTTTTCAGGCTAGTGTTTACACAAAAATTATTGTAATGGGTCTCCTTGTAGTACAAAAGATTAGAAGATTAGGTGGTAACATGGACGTAGCCATTGCATTTTTCTAGGGGGGTCGAAATACTAATAAATAGAAAACATCATAACCATTAACGTTTCTTTTCTCAAATTATTTCTTATTTTTCTCAAACCCTCATATTTTTCGAGAAGGATATACACAATATTCCCAAAAAGTTAATGTTTGAGCTGGTGTTTTTGGAATCGCTTGAATGAATTGGTAATTTATTTATTGAAGGAAACTTGACAGGTGATTTGCATCTTAATATGCTTCAAGAAACTATTGATCCTTTTATCGCCGAAGAGCTAGAAACTCAAATTGATGCAGAGGGTAATCCAGTTTTACAGGAGAATTTGTTAACATTCCAGAAGGAATTTCTATATGTGTATGTCATGTTTTACCAGTATGTAAGCGTTTTACCCCGCCCAGTACCCCTATTCTCTTCCTGGTCCCGTAAGTTTTTTGGTTGAAAAAATACTTAAAGAAACACAATTTCCCTCCTCCTCCAGTAGTCTAAGAGCTGGCTACATAAAAAAACCTTATCATCGTTACATGGCTAATTTTTTGTGTGAAGTATCCTTTTGTGTAGTCATTATGAAACAGTCATGTCTGCCAGGGCGATCCCGGGGCTTAAAGCGGGGGGGCCAATCGAAAGGGTGAAATTTTGATACTAAAAATATTATAAGGTACACGAGTTATAATTGCGAAAATAGCTTTTATTTATTATTAAGAAACGTGGAAAATTGTTGGCAGACATTTTTCTAGTCGCTAAAATGCCGACAGACAACGGCAGAAATTTTAAAAATTATTAAAAAATGAAATTTGAAGAATGAAAAAAATTATGGCATACATGCATGTCGATTGGTGGAATTGTCAATTTATTGTAAATTGTAAAAGCCGTATGGAAAAGGGCAGACAAAAAGATCGTGGCTAAATAGCTGCAGACAGTTATCAAAAGCGCGATATTACTCTAGCGCTTACAAGGAACAGGGAACGCTCGCCGCCTCATCCATTTAAGTATAGATAAATGATATAGATAGATGGTATAAATGATAGATGGTATATGATTATATTATATCTATTTTTTTATTATTTCAATAACAGATATCATATATTTACTATTCTGTCTCACTATTTGTATCTGACTCATCGTTCTGCAGATCCTCGCAAATGAGTCTTCCTCTGAGTCGATATCTGCACCGTAAAATTTTTGTAGACTTACATGTATTAGGTTTCAATATTAATAACACGGTGAGCGTTTCCTGAAAACGCTTATACAGTGTAAGTCTTAAATAAGTGCAAATACTTTTAAGGGTGATATATTTCAACCGAGATTTCGACCAGAACACAGTTTTATGATGCCACGCGTTTTGAAGGAAATTGATTTAAAAAAAAATGTTAAATTAGTTAAATTTAAAAAAATTATTAAATTGACAAGAAAAATTATGAATTTAAAATTTATAGAGAACCGAAAAAAAGAAATAAAAAAACAAGGTCTTATTAAACTGTGGGGTGTGCGTGCAAATAGGCCCTAGCTCTGCCGAAGAGATGGGGTGGGTTTTTTAAGCGCCACTGGCTTTGCACAGGATAAGCCAGAAAACCCCTAAGATATTCTTGGAATCTAACAAGACTTGTTATTAAAAAAAATTATTAGAAAGATAAAAAAATTAAGGGATGAATAAAACACTAAGATAAATTAATAGAGTATTGTATAATGATAGAATTAAATAAAAAAAAATGAACCAAATTTTATGACGTTATATATGCTAAATTTAATTAAAAATTGAAAACCGAACCGTATGTACCTTGAACTCTTGAACCTTGAATCAATATAAGATAAAATAAAGGTAAGTAAGAAAAGGAAAACAAAACAAATAGGGGAAGATAAAATTTTCAGTAACGTTTACTTGTCTCTGCTTCCGATCTGATCCAGCGACGTATTTGCCAAGCTGAGTGCTTGTGCAAATCACTTGTAGAGAAACGTACTGCAAAAAGTCTGCCAGAAAAAGCAAGCCAGAAAAATCCTGGTGGAAAAAAATCCTGGTCTTAAAAGTCTGGTGGGAACAATCCTGGTCTTAAAAAATCCTGGTGTAAAAAAATCCTAATCCAAAAAAGCCCTTGCTGGGCTTCACAAAAAAATGTTTTTTTCTAATAGATGGATGTTCAAATTGCTGGATTCGGAAAGCAGAAATTACTGGAACAGGTGGTGGTTTTAAGTTCCTCTTCCCAAGAAAATCGACGATGGCAAAGAAATAAATCAAAAGGCTTTTCCAGCCACGAGCAGATTAAAATCCCCTATAAAACGGCTCAAAGATACTTTTAAAAGGTAAGGTACAACTCAAACAGTCCTTGATAATACGTTGCTAGTCAGTGGATTATCCAACAAAGGTAAAAGAAACAGAACAATTATCAACAGAAGGTTAGCACTGACTAAAAACACCTGCTTTGACGTGAACGGGAAAAACGATGAGGAGAAGGCCGTACATCGAATCAGAATGCAGACGCTTCGGCGTCGAGAAATTGACGTTAGGTCTTGGCACTTTGATATTTCTGATTTAAAAACATATGACCAAAATACAATTACTTAGAAATTACATCAGTACAATGTCCAATACACCATTCAAACACAACTGGATACTAAAAACCTTATGCCGGTGATTTTGCATACACAATATTACGTAAAGGATGTCGATTATGCATTCAATAATTATCAGAAAATACAACATCAGAATTTAAAGAAAGCTACATGGGCTTCAACCTGACAACGAGTGCGTGTTGCGCCGAGATTCAACTGCTCGCGCGGGCCTCATTGCACGATGCTCAAGCTGGATCGGTGAGGCAGATTGCGAGAATATGAGAAGGAGCGATTTTATAATAGATAAATTGTCATCTAAATTTATTATCATTTAAAAATAAAAAATGAATAAATTTTCGACAAAAGATATGGCAGGCTAAATAGTGTGTGTGCGTCTATAATGACAAATATAGCCGATCATAATAAGTATTTTAGATGAGCAATCCACACTTCGGTTAATAAACTTTCTAAGAATTTATACAAGACAGGGCAAGCACGTTACCGCCAATGACGACTAGGAGAATGTTACCGGGCCAAATAGGCCAACAGTTCAGGAAACGACCCATTACGAAGGCGAGACGTCGGCGAGTATGTTAACGGGTAGTATTTTGCGGTGCTTTGCTCTATGTAAGGCATGAAGATGAGATAAATAAGTTCTACAGGGTGGTGGGTGAGCCATCCTATCTTTCAGCTTTCATTAGGGCTACCCTCTCTCTCTCTCGGAGTGCCTAGTGACCTATGGACGAAGCAAATATAAATTGAGAACAGAGCGACCGTATAATATTAACAGAGATATTGTTAATGAGAGAATACAGCGGGACGCCGTAGAGTGGGCAAGCCAGCTAATGCTCTAGGTATAGCAAAATAAATGCCGTCAGCAATAAGTCGGACTCTATATATCCCAATAGTCCCGGACCTTAAAAGAATATCCAATTGTAAGCAAAATTGGTATATATTTTTTGGTAAACCTAGTGTAAAGCATAAATTTGGACTGCTTAAACAATGAGTTTTTCGCATTATATGAAAAAGTCGCTGCCCATTTGTTTAAAGTGGTTCAATGTCTATTTAGAAACGACGGAATCCCCCGGCACTTTTAGGAACTTGCCTGTTTTTAGACTCTTGTTCTGTTTTCCACTAATGTTTACCCACGGCGGTGCTCGTATAATATAGTTTCTTAAAGCCTACCCTGCCCTTACGGCTTTTACCTCAGGTATAACTCACTGGGTTCCACCTACATGCCTAAGAAGGAAGTGGGATGCAGGAGGAGGGCAGGAAAAACGACGTGGTGGGTGCGTTGGCCGTCCGGACGCACTATTCCGCGTTCGGCTGACAAATATTAGTGTAAAATAAATACCCAATGCTCTCCATTTTTAACGCAACGTAACCAGCACGCGTAGTATGTTGGCGACTTTTGGCAGAAACGCCTAAAAAGGCGAAAGGTACTGTTGATATGTTATTGAGAGGGGCGTGATAACTATTCTGACCTTGAGTTCTAAGAATATTTGCTCATGTATTTAAATCTCACCCTGATCGAGTAATATTGCCGCCGTTTGAAATACTTCTACCTGCGGTGAGTGGGCTTGGACAGCCATGACGTTGTTTTATGTCTGCACCGTTTTGGGTTGGTGCATACGAACTACTTCTGCACATTTCTCTCATGGTGGCCTCTGGCTTGTATGGCTAAAGACGAGGTTTTCCTTATCACACTGTCACCGCTGGGCATACTTAAAATCGGCATCGTAACTACTTTGAACGCAAATGATCTTGGCGAAAACCTTCAGTCTTCGCTACATTTCT
>NW_022146260.1:202525-262681 GCF_002938485.1 Sitophilus oryzae | reverse complement strand
TTTTTGGAACGGAAATTTAGTGGTAAATCTACTGAGCTAAAAAATATATAGTATTCCGTTTAAAAATATAAAACTTTGATTTGAAAATATGTGGAACGACCCTGTATGTTGACAAAATTATTTTCAAAATGTGCGTTGACTGAAAAAAACGGCATGCAGTTGGCTTGGAAATGACAATCGATAACATTCTCCATATAATTTTACATACAAAATAACAGCGATTTTCATTTCCATCTCTGACGTCGTTTTTTTTTTTCGACCGTATGGTATCTAGAATTGTATATGACTTGGCCTATCTTAATCTTAGTTTGGTTTGGTTGTTGAATTTTTATATTTAATTTTTGCCGGGTGCGAAGTGCGAAAGCACGCAGATTGTTTTGGCTCAAGGTTCTAAATGCTGCGATTGCTCAAGTTTCTAAATGGTGCAACAATTGCTCCATCTAAATGCTGCAACCACACCTCTCAGAACAGCGATTGTCGCCAGCTACACGTCAAAAGAACCAATGAGATTTGTACAAAATTCAAACAGCTGTCAATTTTAAATTTAGTACAGCTCCCATTGGTTGTTTGAAATGTCAAACTGTGTCGCCAGCAACACGACGTCGTTCTGAGAACGGAGCTTGACGTTGTCCGGCCATCCGACGCGACGGAGGGGGAACCTGTCCCTATCACTGTCACTTGCCACCTTCTTGTCACCAGCCCAGCAAGCCGCAGGAATTTTCATTTCTTTGATTTATTAAAACAATTGTTATTTCTTATATAAACATTAATAACTAACTATTAAAAAATACAGTCCACTATATAACCGGCCCAACACAGATATTTAGTCATAAATATTTTAAATAGTTTTTTTCTTTATTCTTTGTATCACAGAATATCTAGCTACGCAACAGAAGCCTCGTTACATGTGTAAAATTGTAGGTAGCAAAAGGAGACAGGCTTTAAAAGTCAACCAAATCAGATATTTTGATGTGGTAGTTTCGCTACTACATAATAGAGGGCAATAAATTTAAAAGAAAACAGTTTTCTACAAACAAAATTTAAAAGAATTTTGTGCAGTGTGGCCATTGTGTAATTCATATCATAAAACTTCCTGATAAAGCCTACCTTCAAATTTGCTACATCATTTAAACATATTAAAATAGATCAGAGCTGTTTTTTTCAGTTTGCCATGTTAGTTGGAATTAAATCTTATGAGCTAAATTACAATCACTTCCTGGCGTTTGATTGTATAATTGAATCCTGAATTTTCATTGTAATTCGGCAAGAATAACTATTTTGTTATAAATTATAGAGCCAAGTTAATATTTGGGCATATTTTTACCAGAGTTAGCTTTTAGAAACGTGGTTTTTCTAATTGAGCAATGTGCGTGGCTAAAATTGTGAATACAAAACCTTAAATTTGAGTTTGAAAAGTTAGTTAGGTTATATTAGATGCCGGTTTAATATATCCTTTTCCTAAGTTGATATTATAAAAATGTTTTATTATGTGGTTCTTTTTAGTGCATACACGACCGAAGAAACATATAAGCTGCTAAAATAAATCTTCCCTAGAACTGTTGTACAAAAAAGATAGAAGTTCCAGCAACAAATTTATCACCAGTTCAACCTTTGATTTGATGTAAACAGTAATTGTTTCTTGATGAGAAATGCGAATGAAATAGTTTATGGTGTGATTGTGTTAGTGTTTTATTAATAGTTTTGTTGATGCAGTTTAAAGGTTCATAGTTTTTCATTAAAACATTTGAAATTGACATGTTTACATGCAGTTTAGTGTGATACCATTTTAATAAACATTAAAATCTTTCGAACTAGTAGTGGTTTTATGGCGATTGACAGATTGAATAACGAAAATTAAGAGTATTTTATCAGGAATAACTTAATCATAAATGGAAACTGAAGACGAACGTTACCATTGCACCCTTTGATCGGTGTTATCTATTCCATAACTTTTTATAGCTGAAACTAGAGAGTAGGTATATTGAGCTGAAACGTTTCCTGTGTTCAATAGCGTTTTTTCTAGCGTTGAATTGTAAGTTTTAATGTCATTAGCAAAGTTTTGCAAATTGTCACTGTTTCGTAGACAATTAAATTCAAGATATATTATATTCAATGTCACCTAATAATTGTAAAGGTTTTTCTATTGATATTCACTTTATTAATATAAGGTAGGTTTGTAAATAAAATATTAATGAATAAATAATGTACTCAGTTTATTTCAAAAGCACAAAAATACAGAGTTGTGAATATGTATATACGCTGACTTATTTCATCATATAAATATTTATTTAGCAATATTAATACATTACAACTTTTGTTTCTATTAACTAATTCCACTAAATTTAATAAATAAAATATACAATATATAAATTTAATATACAATTTAGCACTTAGATATTAAATATCTATATGTACTATGCCAAAAAATAAAACAGGAACATCATATTATATCAAGAACACAAAAAATTACAATTTAAAAAAAATGCATTCTAAAAAAATACCTAGCTACAATATACCTACATATTAATTTAAAGAGCTTATTCATATTCATAAAAACTATTCTAAATGGTTTATATACACAATCAAAAGTATCAACCACAATACAATAATTTTCAAATTATTTCTTATTATTCCTCAATGAAAAAGCGTCTTGCGACGGCTAGTCAAAAATCTAAATAATTTTTATAATAAATTTACAATCTGACATATCAAACTATTTTTCAAATTTGTGAACATAGTAACTCTACTGTCTGTAACATCAACTGGCACATTAGTAATATCACGAAGAATTTCATTCTCATTCTCAAAGTTAGGTTCTGAAGTTTGATTTTCAACATGATTAATAGGCAGACCTTTTACTTTTTTTGAATTAGAAACTTTTTCAGTTGCTTCACTCCTTACACATGGTGGTTTCCTCTTTCTTTTATTACTAGAGAAATATGAAGGCAGGTTAGGAAAAATTCTTGGAATTGAACCCTCCTTTAATAATGGTCTACCCCGCTCAATTCTACTGATAGTTCCGTCAGTTAATTTGATCTCATAATGAGTCAAAATATCTTCATCTAGAAAATGTAGTTCACAAACAGCATCTTTGCTGCTAAGTGTCTTGTCTGATCTGGGTATCGCCTTTTGCCACTGCTGTAGCAAGCTAGGATCCTAATAAAAGATATATAATTGTTAAATAAAATAAAAAAAAAACATTTTTCACTATTAAAGCTGTTATTTTGAGAATACGATCTTGAAGTATAAATATTTAATATTCACTTTCAATAGCACTGTTCAAACTGTGGTTAATATAGGTACATGTCAACAGGTAATTTTAGCACCTAGTAAGTATTAAATTATTTTAATTTTATAACAAGGCCTCCTAGGTTATGTTATACACATGTTGATTTTAGGCTATATTTCCTATTAATTTGGTTTATAATTTAATCTGTACACTGACAGTATATAATTTTAATGTTTTTCTTAACATCTATCCATAATTTTTATAAATAAATAGTCATACTACTTACATTAGGAGCTTTGAAAAGGCTTGGGTTTCTTTCACCCCGTTCTTTATTTGCCTTGTTTTTATTGGGATTCCCACTTGTACAGCCAGGTACAAAGCAATTTCTACCACGACTCATTGTTGTACTGCTAAAAATTCAGTAAATTAACTATAAATTTTATTAAAAACACAATTAAATCGTATACTAACAATGAAAATGTAGTATCCCAGTCGATCGCAGTGCCTCTGCTGTCAAACCGAGGAAGCTGCTTAAAAGTGGGGACAGAAATTTCAAATTTGCCCATTGCCGATAAATCTCCTTTTTTAAGCCCTCCATACATAAAACTTCCTGATAAAGCCTACCTTCAAATTTGCTACATCATTTAAACATATTAAAATAGATCAGAGCTGTTTTTTTCAGTTTGCCATGTTAGTTGGAATTAAATCTTATGAGCTAAATTACAATCACTTCCTGGCGTTTGATTGTATAATTGAATCCTGAATTTTCATTGTAATTCGGCGACAATATAATAAGTATTGTTCTACTATTATGATACCACTTCCTGACGTTCGATTGTGTTCATACCAAGTTCATATTGTATAATCGGGAAAAAACGGCGTTAGCGATAGCTATGTAATATCACTGTCATTTTATATGTCAATTTATATGGGAAATGTCATCGATCGTCCTTTTCCAGCCAACTGGACGCCGTTTTTTTCAGAAGCATATCAAGTGATACCATAATATAGTACTATATTACGATACATGGCGTTCGATTGGGCTTAAACTTGGTATACTATAACTTCAGTGACATTGTAATATCATGGTACCATGGAGCATATAAAGTGGTACCTTCCATAGTACCATATTTGATGACATAGCAATATTAGGTACATGGCGGTAATAGGGCTTAAACTTGGTATACTACGTATTTTCGGTGACATTGTAATATGATGGTACTATGATGCATATCATCTGGTACCATAATATAGTACCATATTATGTACATGGCTTTCGATTGGGCTTAAATTTGGGATGCTACGTATTTTCGGTGATATTGTAATATTATGGTACCATGGAGCATATTAAGAGGTACCATAATATAGTACCATATTACGATACCATTTCCTGGCGTTCGATTGAGCTCATATTTGATATATACTTGCATATTTTTGATGACATTGCATTATTATGGTACCATGAAGCATATCAACTGGTACCATAATATAGTACAATATTACGTACATGGCGTTCGATTGGGCTTAAACTTGGGATACTACGTATTTTCGGTGACATTGTAATATGATCGCACTATGATGCATATAAAGTGGTACCTTAATATAGTACCATATTACGATACCATTTCCTGGCGTTCGATTGGGCTCAAACTTGGTATACTACGTATCTTCGGTTACATTGTAATATGATTGAACTATGATGTATATAAAGTGGAACCTTAATATAGTACCATATTACAATACCATTCCATGGCGTTCGATTGTTCTTAAATTTGGTATACTACGGATCTTCGGTGACATTGCAATATTATGGTACCTTAAAGTATATCGAGTGGTACCATAATATAGTACACTATTATGATATCATTTCCTGGAGTTCGATTGGGCCCAAATTTGGTATACTTGCGTTTCTTTATAAAGATTTGTTTAATTAATAATTTTAATTTATTTTACGAATTTTAATTTATTGTTCGATGTCGTGACAGCAACTTTTATGCCGAACTAATATATTATTAATTGTACCTGTGTCACTTTTAAAATCTACCTAGGTCTATATAAATAACGTGGCAAACGGAAGAAATTTGTTATTATAGTATTTTTAGTCAGTTAACATTTTTTGTACTGCATTTTAATAAATTATTTCCATTATTATTAAACTTATATTTCATTACTAACGTTCCAGCATTAATAAATATCACTATCAATCGCCCTGTATATTATTAATTTTAAAGGTAATTAAAGGTATTTTCTTAGTTAACATTATAAGGTAGTGTATATTAAAAATGTATATGTTTTGTAATAATATACTTAAAACTATTTTAATAGCCAAAGGAATAATTAATATAAGTGTATCTGACAAGAAAGAAGAATAGAAAGAAACACATACTGCATTATACACAATAAAAGAATGGGATGCCAATTCAAGTCTTTTGAATCTGGCAATTGTGCATTTAGCCGAGCTATAAGGCCGGCGAAGAGCCGTCGATCCAAAACCGAAAGTTCAAAATTTCTAATTATATTCTGATTATGATATTGTCGCGCCATCTAGTATTCTATTTGTGCAATTTTAGCTCTTTCATTTCGAGTATTTTTCTGTTGCGTAGCTAGATATTCTGTGCTTTGTATTTTGTGCTTCCGACGACGGAAAGAGATAAACTTTCCGAAACGTTAAGCATTTTTTTGTTTGTTAGGCAAATTTGTATAACTGTAAACCTAACTTCTGACAAGTAGTTTCCGTTTGGGTTTAACGCAGAAGTGTTTACAAAAAGTAACTATTTTATTTTGTAGATTTTCTTGCAGTGGAGAAATACCCATATAGGATTTTTTGGAGATATTTAGTCATGTTGCGACAAAACTCCCTGTAAACAGCTCTATATTTGTTTATGTTCTATATAGAAAAAAAAATTCATGGTTATATATTTTTTTACTTGATCTTTTTTTCATTTGTTTGTTTCTCGGTTGTAAAAAAATAACAAAAATACTTACATACCGGGTGAGTCTTAAATAACTGCAAATATTTTTAGAGGTAGTCTATTTCGACCCCAGAAACACATCTATAAAGGATTTTTCGGGAAAAATTTATTTGAAAAGTTGAAATTTTTTTTTTCAACAAAAAAGAATTGTCGAATGTCCGAAAAAATGCCCGAATACACTTAAATAATATAAGATATTCATTTAATTGAAATTGGTGATCTATTTTATCTTTTATATAAAATAAAATTGAAAAACTGATCAGGCACATTAGTTAAAAATTGGCCAAAATACATTTCATTTTGCATTTTACTTTTATTAGTCAAATTTTTATCGATATAAACGCCCATTCCTGATAAACCGTGAATTGGAGATCGGCAAGGGAGATCGGTCTGAGTCGGATAGGATCGTTTTTCGCCGACTGAGTCGGGCGACTGCACTTTCGGGTGTATGTGGTTTCCCCGTGGTATCCCCTTCGCTGACACATTAGCCGCTCGGGAAAGTTCGGGTGCTGCGTAAAGTACCGACGTATTAGACTAATACGTCGGCGATTTACGATGCGCTCAAAATATTGTTTCTTCACAAATTTGTAAATCGGGTTAATTTGATCTGCGTTTGTAATGGGTATTAGTAATTTTTTATGATCCATAAGTAATCGTCTGTAGGTAGTTGGTTTTCATTGTTTTCCAGTGATTAGCACATTTCGAGCAGATTGCTAATTCAAAAACATGGATTTTAGGACATTACCAGCTGTACCTGATGAAGAAATAGCCTCCAATAAACTACGATTGCAGATTACTGATAATAAAAAATTTTAGATATGTTGCTTTTTGCAGAGAAATTAAATAATAACAGTAATGTTATTAATGTATCGTTAATACAAAATAAATAGTAATAGCACAGATAACATATGCTTTTGTTTATACTGCGCAAAAGTTTTGTGCGCTTTCATGTGAATGCTAGATATACCATACGATCGAAAAAAATGGCGTCAGAGCTGCCTTGGAAATAAAGATAGCTGTCATTTTGTATGTAAAATTATATAGGGAATATCATTCATTGATCATAATTTTCAAACCAACTAGACGCTGTTTTTTTATCATACGGAATAAAACTTAACTTACCCTTTATTAAGGCTCTGATCATTGTATTATCGACATGGAAGCTTAAAACTGGTTAGCGAGTAAATTTTAGTTTATTATTATTTTATTATAGAATGGAACACTGCCTTGTTAAATGTTGGAAGAGAAATATTTTTGAAAGAGTTTCAAAAACATTTTAAGATTGGCTCTGAGACTACGTCTAATAAGCATTTAAGAGATTTTATCACTACCATTTTGATGACAAACAAAAGAAAAATAGGGAACCAAGCCGCAAAAGAACTTCCCGAAATATAGACAGTCCAGTAAAATTATTAGTAACTATATCAAACAATTTCTTTCAGACACAAAATTAAAAAATATGGGATTGGGAGGTAATAAATCCAAAAAAAAACACGTCTTAATTTTTTTCTATTCATATGTTTTTTTTATATGTTTTTCTTTGGCTCAAGTTGTTTAGTATTTCTATAATATACAGAGTAAAATTCACCATGATTTCGCCATTAATATTTATCTAACAGAAAGTATTTTTTTAGCTAACAAAATTTTAGTTAGAATTTTATAGTAAAAATGACAAATTGAAAATTGCCTCACGAAATTTTCAATTTTAGTATTAAATATAATTTCTATTTAAGTCTGCTTTGTATCATTTTCAGTAACAGTTCTCGATATATAACCTACTGTAACGCAATGTACAGACAAAAGTATTTCGTTTTCGTAAATCACCGACGCATAAGGGTTGGAACCAGTCTAATATGTCGGTACTTTATCAACCGTCCGTCGCTGTACCCGACCTAATCCGAGCGGCTAATGTGTCGGCGAATTCCGAATATGCATCCGGGACTCGCGTCTGTATCCAACGGGACGCTGTTAACTTCAACGTCAATCCGGGACTCGCGTCTGTATCAAACGGGACGCTGCTAACTTCGACGTCGATCCAGGAGTCGCGTTTGTGTGCCACGGGACGCTGTCAACTTCGACGTCGATCCAGGACTCGCGTTTGTGTATCCAACGGGACGCTGCTAATTTCGACGTCGATCCAGGACTCGCGTCTGTGTGCCACGGGACGCTGTTAACTTCGACGTCGATCCAGGACTCGCGTTTGTGTGTCACGGGACGCTTTTAACAACGACGCCGATCCGGGGTCCGTGTTTCGCTGTCAAAAAGGACGCCGCTCCGATAAATACGTTGCTGTGACCATCGGGACGCCGCCTTTTAGAGAGTCGCGTCGCGGTAGAGTGTGTTGCTCCGGTATCTACGTGTCTGTGTCCAATGGGACGCCGCTAACTTCGACGCCGATCTGGAACTCGCGTCGTCGTGTCTAACGGAACGTCACTTCGGGAACGCGTCTTGAGTTCGAGTGATAGAGTCAGTCAGAGAGTTGCGTATTGGGAATAATCGATCAGAACTCTAGAGGTACACGGTTATTATTGTAAATTTTGCTTTACGAGGTTCTAAACATTCATTTTATTTTACTATTGTTACAATTCGAGAACGTAAACTTTCTTTGATTACTTTTGTACATAATTAATTTGTTAAATAAAAACCTAGTGTTACGTTATAGTTAATTGTGTGTTTTATTTTCTTTTCATCTCATCACTCCCTGGTATCTCCACTGTATAAATGCTACCCGTACTGGCACTAGTGGTCTCTCAAACACTATAAACTTTGAGGGTGGCGCCCGAGGTACCGAACCAAGGCAACTCGGCGTCCGTAAGCGTTCTCAAAATGGAGAGAACCTCACAGAATAATCCAAGATTTCGCAAAATATAAACATATATAACCAGAAATAATGTAAAGCCGGATTCGTGTACTTGTCAAGTACACCAATATTTGCGTACTTGGCAAGTATATTGTTTTTGTAAATAACACGTTTTTTATTTGTAATCAACAACAAATTTGGCGCTCACGCGGCGCGACGAGTGGCAAATAATTGCAAAAGTAAACCACCCACAACATGGCAAGTATATCTCAATAACAAATGTTTGTCGAGTCCGCGAGTCGTCTGAGTCCGGCTTAAAACAATAACACAGAACCATCACAGAACAATAATAAGAGTTATTTCCCAATGCATCGGTGTCTGTCTATTCTGTGCTTCCACGTAAATAAAGAAATACCATATTCCAGAAAATAAGTAAAGTAGGTACGTCTCTATAAGTTAAGTACTGGATCTATGTGTCTTGTGCCTATGCCTATCAGTTTACTACAAAACGCATTTTAAATAAGCAGCAATATATTTTATAGATCGCTACCTGCATACACGCGGTAGAGAGTCCACGTGTGGATTTGACGAGTATGTCACTGTAAAACATACACCCCCACTCAGTACATTGGTTTCCTTTTGGAATTTTTATTGACGGGACGCATCGCTTATTAATTTTTTTCGAGAGATCGATCAAAACCAGTGGCGGCTCATGTCCTGTGGGACTGGGTAGGCGCAGGGCCTATTTTACCATAAGGCCCGAGCCTTGGGCCCGGTGGTCTGGGGGGCCCGTTAAAGGTTGTAAAATATTCATAATTTCAAATGTAAATTTACATAGCAGAGAAAAAAAAACATCAGTTACCTCTGATAAGGAAAATAGAATTAAATAAAATAAGCTTTAGATTGATATAATTGATGCATTTTTTAAAATTATTTATATATTTATATCAAAGATACCGGCATCGGCGATTCCTCAATCTAAAAATAATGTGTTATTTTTTTAACCCAAAGTAACAAGAGAATTTTTGAATTTTATTGGAAAAGAGAGCCCGAATTTTTGCTTCGGCCTTAGGGCTCGACCAGATGAAAAATAGGCCCTGGGTAGGCGACAAAATGTTAATGCCTGTACTTAAACTGCCGTTAAACGGTAGCTTACTAAAGTGCCCGAGTGCCGTTAATAGGTATGACGTCGTTGATAAGACTTGACGGCTTTATGAAATATAGGAATTTTATAAGCTAACCAACGCTATCCACCCCACCAATTAACCAACTTAATCAACGCAACTAACCTCGACACTGATAAAAAAAAAATATAAAAAACAAATATAAATAAGTAAAAACCAACCAACCCCACCAAATAACCACGCTGACCAACCCGCCAAATAACTAAACCAATCCAACCAAAAAGAGTGAAACCAATGCAATAAGATCACGCTATAAGTAAAAAAAAATATGAAAAAGTCTTGGTCGGCGTGAGATTTGAACCACGGACCATTCGCTCACGAAGCGATAGCCTCAGCCACGGAGCCACAGGTGCTCTTGCAAAATGCTTGTAGCCAGGCTATGACTCAGACTACTCTTAACCGTGTACATAAAATATGCACCTACATCAGTTGCAGAATAGACTGAGAACTACTACATCACAACTAAACCAAAGAGTAGATAAGACACTAAACATACAAAATACAAACAAACAATAAAATTACCGAAAATCTACTAGACATTACGAAGGTTTTTTAAGAGTTTTTTCCTCCGATTCTACGGATCTGATTTAAGTAACCAACATATTTATTAAAGTAAAGCACGTCGGCATTGCCTCTATACTCCCAATGCATGTGTGAGCAAAAGCGGAACATGCAGTCCTCGCCCAGTCAATAAAAGAGCTACCTAGGGCAAACATCGGCCCCCCTGTACACAGGGTTCGCGGTTCGCTTAGGTGGTTGAGTGCTTCGTCAGAAGAACAACATACCATCTTATGTTATTTTATTTATTGTACCTATATATTGTAAATAGCACCTTTTTATTGTATTTAAGGAGACATTCTCAATAAATGCTTTGAAAAACTTGAAAACTTGCTTCGTGAGCGAAAGGTCCGTGGTTCAAATCTCACGCCGGACCAAGACTTTTTTATATTTTTTTTGCTTATAGCGTGATCTTATTGCATTGGTTTCACTCTTTTTGGTTGGATTGGTTTAGTTATTTGGCGGGTTGGTTAGCGTGGTTATTTGGAGGGTGTTAATTCATTGATTAGTTGGTTATTTGGTGGGGTTGGTTGATTTTTACTAATTTATATTTGTTTTTTATATTTTTTATCAGTGTCGAGGTTAGTTGCGTTGGTTATTTGGTGGGGTGGATAGCGTTGGTTAGTCCGGGCGACTTATCGCAAATTGGGCTAATTTAAAAATCATTTTGGGACACATTTTATCTTTCTGCGACTAGTCGCAGATTGGGCTATTATCAAAATTTTTCTGAGATTTTTTACACTTCCAAATTTTCACAAACCCAGCAAAAGGATTTGTCGAGATATTATTAGAAAAAAAAAATTAGGTAAAATTTTAACACCCTCTGTAGCTTGAAAACCAAACGTTTCCAGATCCATGTTTATATGAAACTTTAGTCATAAAATATTGTCAAAGAGCCAAAGAATTACCCCCTTTCGTTTGTACATGATATTTTGGAACACTGCATATTAATATAAATACTGTTCAATGATCATAATATTGTTAGATTCTATTTTAAATATATGAATTTGGCGCTCTTTTTAATTATTTGGTTGCTCACGCATGTGCCCCTAAAAGGCGGGACGCGAACGGCAGTGAAGGAATAGCGTCGCCGCGGCAGTCACTGCTTGACATTAACCGCGAATTCAAAAGAATTTAACATCCGGTGTGGGGTAATAAACCCGGGTGCTTTTCGTGTGCCTATGAATTTTGTGTGACTTTATGCTAATTAAATTAGCAATGGCCAAGCGTGCTACAATCGAATCTGTACTAGAATATGTAGTAGAATTGGCCCCTTTTTACTTAAGTATGCTAAACGATGGTTTACTGCATGGAAACCCACTCACGAAACATGGAAAAATTTTAAAACAAATTTTTCAGCTGTTATTTCCATAAAAAAAATTCTGGGTAAGCTCATGATCGATGCATATAACTTTCAAAGTTGCCTTGCTCATAGTAACATTGAGTAAGCACGCATAAAACTTGAGAAATTTAAATTGCTCTCTTGTTGTTTCAGAAAATATTGAGAAAAGGTTTAGACAATTTAAAAAGTGATATTAATAACATCAAAGTACGAAGTTAACACTGTGAAAGTTCTTTTAGAAACCAAGATAATGATACAGGCTTTAGAACTGAATTTTAGATCTATAGCTCCGTAGTTTTAGTAGAGTTTTGTAGTTTTATATGCCATATTCAAACCAAACTTACGATCATCAATAAATGTAATAGGTTCTGACAATACGATAAACATGTAATTATTAAATTAAAACAGAAAAAAAAATACAGATTTAAGTGTTCAGCTAAAATAATGTACAGAATTTTTAAGATGTCGAATATATGTTAACATATGATAAAAATGATATCATGACAGCAGGGTGGCCGAGCGAGATCAGCATGCGCAACGACGCTCTAGATGGCTCTGGCTTGCCACCGACGGGAGAGGCCTGGGCAAGGCCTCGCGAACGCGCCTGCTCTGCGACAGTACGAGCGCACCAGAGTACCAGTTAATATTAAAATAACACAAGCTGTACTGACGTAATAATAAAAGTGGTTTATCTGGTTGATTGTTTCATTTAAGGGTTAAAATAATCTAAAGTTATTATCAGAAGTGGGATGTGTCCAGATATTAAGCCAGTGTGCCCCAAAATTAGTGAAAAGTGAAGTTTTTGAACGTTAAGACATTATTGCGCAACATGGCGAAATGTGATAAATGTGCCAATTTCTGACGATATCGATTTTGAACTATCAGAAGAATAATTTCTCCTGTGTATTAGTGATCGTTAAAGGTCAAATAAACAATAAAACAATTTGTGAGTGCCTTCAATATGAAAACATTGCAATGAAGAGAAGACATTGTTCCGTCGGAGTGTGTAGGAGATTCAAATGAAAATGTTGTCAACAAATGCCTAGTCAAATTCTGAATATTCTAAAGGTACAGTACAGTCACAGTACAGTGAAAAGAAATTTTAATAACTTATTATCCAACCGACGACAAATTGCTGACATAGCGAAACAAACAAAGATGGCGATGATGTCATCGTCGTATTTGCAGCCAACGCCTCACCTATCCGTAACAGTAGCAGATGTATCTAGTGCGCAAGCTTCATTTTCTTTACGCAACCTGTAGACGAGCAATCTACGAAACTACGACCAAGACAACAGCATATACGCAATAGACCTTTCCCGTTAATCGGATTTTCAGCGGTCATAATGCGCGGACAGATTTTGCGCCGTTCAAATCTGGTTATAAACGGAGTCTTTAAAGGCTAGGGATAAAAAGAAATGTATCTAAAGAAATGACGGAGCACGGATGTCGTAACTTATGTCTGTAGGATTTATGGTATACATAACCCTACTTATTTTGTTTTCAATTTTTGTTATTTATATAAAATTTATTGAAAATTGTCTTTGTTCTTCTGCTCAATCCGTAAATTATTGTATTAGGGCAAATTTCAGTTCACAATGCGTAGTTGTATAGTCGGTTGCTCCAATTCGACCAAGCGATGTACTGACAGTATATTTTTCATTCCAAAAGGAACTCGGAGAAATATATGGACTACATTTTGAAAACAGATTCACAAGCAATAAGCGACAAGATAAGAGTATATATTTCACAGACTGTATAGTATACTTGTAACTTACACCAACAAAACTTTGTTTTAGGTTTGCTGGCGTCATTTTAGAGGAGATTTATTTCATTTTTCAACAAGGACATAACTAAAACCCCATTGCATACCACGTTTATATCTGTATAATAACGCAGAAGCCAATGAAGCTGTACAAAATATAGAAACCAGTAAAACACCAAAAAAATAACTTCCAAAACAAAGAATATTTGATTACCCGATTAAATCAGGCGATATATAAATCTAAATTTTTAATTGAGAACACAATGATAATGAAATAAATTATAATACAGGTGTTAGGAGTCATAAAATATAAGTAAAATATTGTTAACAATATTTATATTTTCAAATCAGAAAAAGGACCTATTGGTGCAGTGCACCAATACCAATATATTTTGAAGAAAAAGGACTAATTATTATGATTATATAAAGGACTAATTATTATGATTAATCCAGAGCAATAATTTAATAAAGTATATATTAATTATGGTATGCTATTAGGTTTGATGATGTTAACATCTTTCATTGGTTTTTTACTTTTAGGATCTATATTGGATAAAAAGATCATTGAATAGTGTTTTTTTATATTTATTAAAAATAAAGATGGAAAAAGGCAAATTAAATGCAGGGGACATTATATTAGCTGATAAAGATTTTGAAATAAACAGTATTTTAGAGCATATTGGTATCAAGCTGTAATGAAGTTCATAAAATTTCTGGGCCACCCTGTATATTATATTAATATTATACTAGAATAATAGAGACTTGATTCTCTTGTAATAATGACAGGCAGTGTATTTTATCGTTAACTCATTATTGTAATGAACTTCATTAGTGTTTCTATTGTTGAATTAAATAAGTTAAATATTTAATTGCCATTTTGTAAGAGAGTTTTGATCGGTTTTGGTCGCCGTGGTTCGGTGCGAGAAACCGAGACGTTTGCGCCGCTCTCCCTACCAGTGCAGGTTGAGTGGAGGGGAGCGTAGTCGAGTACCTCGGCCGCACTAGCACTACAGATTTAGTTAGCGGTCGCACGTGAACCAGTGAGGTTCGAGTCCGGAGTGCCCTGCCAAGTGTCCTGCTGCCAGCCGCCTGCCGCCGTCGCTGCCAGCCGCCTGCCGCCGTCGCTGCCAGCCGCCTGCCGCCGTATTGTATAAGGTAAGCACCCACCGCCAACGTGATCGAGAGTAGGTCGTATTCTTTTTATTGTTAATACCGTTTACTTTACTGCCTTGACGCGTTATAGGGATAAGGGAGACAGAGATAGTTAGAACGCGCGATCGCAAAGGCCGGCAAAACTTGTGTTCTTTCAGGGCCAACTGTCCTCTAGCAGGTGGGGGAGCTGAACGGATCACGTGGACGCGAGGAAAGCGCGCGATCGCAAAAGCTGGCAAAGCTTGTGTTCGTTCAGGGCCAACTGTCCTCTAGCAGGTGGGGGAGCTGAACGGATCACGTGGACGCGAGGAAAGCGCGCGATCGTAAAAGCTGGCAGAGCTTGTGTTCGTTCAGGGCCAACTGTCCTCTAGCAGGTGGGGGAGCTGAACGGATCACGTGGACGCGAGGAAAGCGCGCGATCGCAAAAGCTGGCAAAGCTTGTATTCGTTCAGGGCCAACTGTCCTCTAGTAGGTGGGGGAGCTGAACTGATCACGTGGATGCGAGGAAAGCGCGCGATCGTAAAAGCTGGCAGAGCTTGTGTTCGTTCAGGGCCAACTGTCCTCTAGCAGGTGGGGGAGCTGAACGGATCACGTGGACGTGAAGAACGATTTCTTTTGTTAGGGGAAAGAAGGAGCGTGAGAGAGATAACGAGCAAGGTGGTACAGTAAACGCACGGGTCGCGAATGTTCACGGAGCTAAGACAGGACCTCGCCCAAATCCCGAAGCGGGTTCTGTAGCCCGCGTATTTTTTTTGGTGTGTCGTCCGGACGACACCCTGCATCAGTGACGCTGAACGGGATCTCGCCGAAGTCCCGAGGTTGTCCTGACCGGGCGGTGTGTGTGCGGCCTGCGTTTCACGAAACGACGTACCACTCGCCGAGACGTCGCTAATTTCATGATCCAGGGCTCGTGTTTGTATATCCCACAGGACGCTGTTAATTTCGCGATCTATCCGGGGCTCGCGTGTGTGATTATCCCACAGAACGCCGATTATTTTTGCGATCGATCCAGGGCTCGCGTTTGTATATCCCTCGGGACGCTGTTAATGTCGCGATCTATCCAGGGCTCGCGTGTGTGATTATCCCACAGGACGCTATTATTTTTGCGATCTATCCAGGGCTCGCGTTTGTATATCCCTCGGGACCCCGTTAAATTTAATAGGACGTCATTTCGGGAACGCGTTTTAATTCACGGGATAGAACCAGTCAGAGAGTTACATATCGGGAATAGTCGATCAAAACTCTAGAGGTACACGGTTGTTAGTGTAAATTTTGTTCTGCGAGGTACTAAATATTTACTTTATTTTATTATTGTAAACTTTACTTTACTTAATTAATTAGTTAAATAAAAGCCTAGTGTTACGTTATAGTTAATTGTGTGTTTTATTTTCTTTTCATCTCATCACTCCCTGGTATCTCCACTGTATAAAAGCTACCCGTATAGGCACTAGTGTTCTCTCAAACACTTTAAACATTGGGATGGCGCCCGAGGAACCGAACCAAGGCAACTCGACGTCAGTGATCTCTCTCTAAAACGGGGGGCCCTCACAAAGCTCAACATTGAAAGTTACTGGTATGCAGTTTCAAGACAATGACGTGGAATTTATCAGGAAAATTGCACATGAAAGAATACATGTGGAAAGAGCGATTAGAAGAATTAAGGCATTCAAAATTTTAGCTTCTAGATTACCAATAAGCTTGTTAAGTTTTATTAATTAAATTTGTACTGTGTGTGCTCTTTTAACAAACTTTACAACCATTAAGAAAATTAATCTTTAGGGAGATCTTCTCTTCATGAAAAATTTTGCTTGTGCTATAGTGGTAACTCCCGTTTAGACTTTTCCAAGTTTCCATAATGTTTTAGAGAAAATTAAAAAAAACATGTAATTTATCTGTAAGTCCTAAAAAAACCTGTTTCTAAGTTAATACAATTTTGTTTTCATTCTTTGGTAGAATTTTAATTAACGTTATATTTTTTGCTGTTTTAAAATGTTAAAGAAGCACAAGATTATTTAGTTCAATGCTAGAGAAAGGGTGATGATACTTTACTACAGCAAAAAATATGACGTTAATCAGAATTAATAATAACCATCTATGAAGGAATGAAATTGAAATTATAATACGATAGAAAATCGTTTTCATTTTTAGGAAAAAATTCAACTATATTTAATATAGTTTTTTAAATTTACTCAAAACGGTATAGAAATTTAGAAAAGCATAAACGGCATTAATCATTTTAAAATGAGCAAAACTTTTAATGAAGAATGTATTTTTCTCAAAATGTCAATAATAAACGTCTCTCCTCTTATAAAGACGATCGGGGGACACACTGTATACTATAATAAAAATAAATAATATATAAAATAAAACATTTTGTCAAAAATCTAAATATATATTACTAGCATTATTTCATGATTTTTTCTTAAATACACCACCATATTTGCCATTATCTCCTTGTAGCGTGCGCCTTTCCAGTTGTAGAGCTTCACCAAACGAAAATTCATGAAAATGGTTCCCTTGTGGAGGGCAGCTAATTAAAATATTTCTAGTGATAGTATTTAATATGGGTAAATTAACTGGCATATCATCATTAGCAATATCTTTCCCTCCCTTTTTTTGTTGACCAAAAATAGTAATTTCTGGATCTGGAAATGTAAATAGTTTTACTCAACACATATATTTCATAACTTGAATACTGTAATATTATTAGCATAATTAATAAAACGATATATGATATAAAAATAAGTATAATTTTGAAAGGTCAAAAGTGAAGTATAAAAACCTGCAAAAGCACTTACTGGTCTTCTCTGTAGAAATAAAAAAAGATAAAGGTATGCCCTTATCAATCTTTTAAAAAGGTTCTCTTCTCTCTAATTTCTGTAATTTTGTGGGCAAATCATCTGTATCTTCATTCAACATCGCAGAAGTGCTATGAATAGCAATTTTTGTTACAACGGGGACCTTCCTTCTCAAAATATTTGTAGGTTTTTGGAATGTGAGATACCTTGCATCTTCAGGAATTACTTTTGTCCCACGTGGCTTATTCTATATCATATCTTGGGATGTTGAAGCAATGTGCTCGGGAGTTTCATATTCTACTCTTAATATAATGTCTTGCAAATAAAATTCTAAACCCAGCAAATGATGGGAAGACTGGGATGAACTAAAAGAAATATATAATTTATTTTATTATTAATGTTAAAAAATAATAGTCAAATACTCACCCAACTTCACAAGAACAATGACATTCTTGTATGCATAAATGTGGACTTGACATAAAAACTATACATAAAGTATGAGGTTTTTAAATGTGATTGGTCCACATTTTAAATGCACTAAAACTGTAAAGCGTACGCAAAATAATAAAACAAATATAAAAACCAAGAAATAATGTTCGAAGAAAACTCTAACCAAACTTTATCTCCAAAACAAAACAAAATTGACAAATACGGATGACAAGCCACATGCAACAAGCTAGGACCTACGATCTTTCAGTCTAGCAAACTTAACTTCATGCGCGCGCATTATGACCGCTGTTTTCGATTAACGGGAAAGGTCTATTCACGAATGACTGAAAAACTACGAAGCGTGACGAAGTTCTACGAAATACAACGTAGTCAAAGACCGAGTCCAAAGTCAACGATAAGATGACGATTATTAAACAAGCAAGACTTTAAAAACCTAGAGTAAACAATACTGTCACCGAACGCCGGACGTTTTATGATGACCTCATCACCGCTTTTTCCGAGAGAGATACGAGCAACTGTTATTGCTGAACAAAGAAAACCAACTTAGGCCACGGTCACCGGTCATTCCCGGTACTGGCCGCTGCAGAAGATAAACATAATCCATTCGACAGCTGGACACATACCAAATGTGTTACGTCATGGAGTAGGTTCCAGATTATTGGTCTCTCAGCATTTTCTGGCTGACGGCGCACCGCCAACCGATGTCGTCGATCCGGACAAGGCCATACAGAAGCCGAAGGACGATTGGAAAATAGCCCGAGAAAGCGAGCTCAGCACTTTTATGTCTAGCACAGTCAAACTGATTTGTTTACCTCTGAATAAAAAAGTTGAGTATTAAAAAGTTTTAATAATAAGCATATTATTAATCAAGCTATTTTTATTTTTTATTTGTTTATGGTTGGAGACCTGGACATGACCATGGAAGATTCTCAGCTGACAGGCATGGAATGCAGTTGCAGTTCATTCCTCAACGCCAGATATGCGCTGCGTCAGCAAGATCGGCGGCGGCGGACAAATGTGACCGCACATAAACAACTCCAACCATGGCCTTCCATAATATAAAAAAAATTAAGTATCAGACCATTTGACTTACAGTCTTACAAACGATTTAATTTAGTTCTTACTGGTGATGTAAGAATTGGTAATTTAATAAGTTACCCGACAAAACGTATTTGAATTAACTTACAGTCTTTTGAACGATTGAATTTAATTATTTGTTCTCATTTAATAAGCTGTCATTTAAAAACTTAAATCAATACGAGAAGAATAATAATGCCATACTTAATTAGTTTTATATTTCAACGAAAATAGTGGCAGTCAGTTTCATTCCTAGTTGTTAATACGCCAATATATTGCCAGAATTTGTTTCGACAATTTATACAGATTGTCCAATAATACAATACCATAAGTTATGAAGTATATTAAAATCACTAAAATAATTTAAAGATACAATTGCAATAGTTTATTTCGGACAGTTAGAACCGAATACTAAAAATATTCTCACACTAGAACTCACTTTCTCTTTTAATATAAAAAAAAGGAAGTAATATGTCTTCTTTTGACAGAAAACTTTATTCAAAACAAAAATCATTGACAACTTTACGCTTATTGACAAAATTATACAATTGTTACAGTAATTACATAATTTCAATCAAAAATAGCAAGAACTGCATTGAACTTACAAATACACTAAGGAATATCACCCCTTTTATCAGAGTTCAGTTCTGGTTTCCTTCGACGTAACTAAGACTTGTTGTCTAATATGCCAAATAAAGATTATTATCAATAATTCAATCAATTTAAATATGATATTTAACATTAAGCAAAAATGTAAGATTAACATTATCGTTTGACATAAGTTTTGGAACTTTTTGACGCTACGCATGAACTAGGATTGTTTCGTGTTAAAGACATTTTAATTGATAAACAAAAAAATATATCTAGCTTTGGGTTCTCCCCTAAGTCCGTTACTCGCAGAAAGCTTTCTGTCTGAATTTACAGTAGCACTTTTCAAAATTAGAACATTTTGATATTTTATTCTCTTGTATAAAAATGTAGATCCTCATAATTTTAAACATTCAATACAACATAAATTAGCAGCGTATAAATCAAAGGTTCATTGAACATTTGCTCTCGCACTAAGTCAAGCTATTCGAACTAAAGAAGAAGAAACAATACAATAGATTTAATATAAACAATAAATAACATAATAAGAAATTAAATAATATAATAGTAAACCGTCTCAAACCATATCAAATTTACCTAAACACTATCAGGCAATTTATAAGTTAAACTGTTCAGATTGCAAAATCAGCTATATGTATAGGCCAGACCCGTAGAAATGTTGAAAGTAGATTCAAAGTTCAAAGAAAAATAGAACATCTTTTATATAAAAAAAAATGTCTAAGATTTCGTCTATAAGATGTATAGAGCACACAAATATTGTTTTAGAGCACAAAGTGTTATTTCTTATTTTGTGGTAAATCTTTCTTTATTTTAAGCTAAAGTTTTTCGACAAAATGCAACTCCACAGTCTTGTGTTAATATTCGGTGACGCAGAGCTCGGAGCTTATCAGTTCGAGGTGCATTTTATAAGACAAAGCATTTTTTGTTGTTGTTTATTTTAGAGACGCGCAAGCTGCACGAGTTATTATGTTTTCTTTTAAAGAATCATTGATTTAAAACAATTATAAAAAAATATTATAAAACTTGTACCTAAGCCTGTAGCAAAAAAAATGGGTTTTTATTTGTGGCTAGATAATCGACAGGCATTCCCTGAGAAAGCGATGTAAAATTGCAATATTCACAATGTAATAGTATCCTGTAAACTTTCATAATAATTGGTTCCACATATAACATGGCTAGCATGTTGTAGAATGTAAAGAATGGATAAAATGTTAAATGTTATAGAACTAGTTTTCCAAAGTATAAGAGGCATTAACTGTTAGGAATGGGCTTGACTGACAATTTCATGATAAATTAAATATAAAAAATTAAATATAAAAAAATATAAATTAAATAAAATCAGAAAAAAGAGAGTGCTTTTTAATCTTAAAAAAAATAGTGGCACTCCCGCTATAAATTAAAATAAATAATTGATTGTACTGCTAATATTCAAAATTTATTTGAGTAGATACACTATTCAAGGAGAATAATAATACTATAATAAAGTCTTATATTATAGTGAAAATAGTAGTAGTCTTACGATAAGATAAATTAAAAAAAAATAAGAAAAAAAAAGGTCTTACCGCATGAACGATACCAGCTCCACAAGAAAGGACAACGAATCACAGTAGCTGCTCACGATCAGTTGAGGCCATGGTTATTAGAATAATTTAAAAAAAAAGTGAGTGGCAATCCCACTATATTATCTTAAAAATTGTATTTTATTTTGGCTTTGCCAACTTTAGGGTGGCGATCCCACAAACAAATGATTATGAAGGGTGGCAATCCCACCAATAATAATAATTAAAATAAAGGGCGGCAATCCCACCAGCAATAATAATAATTAAAATAAAGGATGGCATCCCACCAACAATAATAATAATTAAAATAAAGGGTGGCAATCCCACCAACAATAATAATTAAAATAAAGGGTGGCAATCCCACCAGCAATAATAATAATTAGAATAAAGAGTGGCAGTCCCACCAATAATAATAATTTAAATGATTCTTAGTGACGATCTCACTATATACTGTTGGTTGTAACAAAAAGAATGATTTTATAGTGGCGTTCCCACTAGCAACTGCTAATAAGGGTGGCGATCCCACCAATGATTGTTTTATTCAAAGTATGAATAGTGGCAACCCCACTATACCTAAAGAAGTGGCAACCCTACCTTAGATGCTGAATAATAGAGGATAGTAGCAGCCCTACTATGCCTAGAGACAGTGTAGTGGTAGTACTAGCTACGATTAATAAAACGAAGTAAAATTTTTTTTTTTATTTTAGAGTTTTGGATAATAAGAAATG
Organism: Sitophilus oryzae; assembly: GCF_002938485.1. NCBI lineage: Eukaryota > Metazoa > Arthropoda > Insecta > Coleoptera > Curculionidae > Sitophilus > Sitophilus oryzae. The sequence goes on along the minus strand of NW_022146260.1, from coordinate 240,458 downwards.
AACATCGATACTGTTTTGGTGTTTTCTTAATTTCAGATTGGTGCGAGGACGCCCCACCTGCAGAATGGCCGTGTTAACATATGATAAAAATGATATCATGACAGCAGGGTGGCCGAGCGAGATCAGCATGCGCAACGACGCTCTAGATGGCTCTGGCTTGCCACCGACGGGAGAGGCCTGGGCAAGGCCTTGCGAACGCGCCTGCTCTGCGACAGTACGAGCGCACCAGAGTACCAGTACCAGTCAATATTAAAATAACACAAGCTGTACTGACCTAATAATAAAAGTGGTTTATCTGGTTGATTGTTTCATTTAAGGGTTAAAATAATCTAAAGTTATTATATATAGCATAAATTGGATTTATTTTAAATAACGACAGATACCACATTTCCATTTCGCGTGATTTTAACCATGTTTTAACTATAAAAAAAACATCCCCGATATTTTTTCTGGTATAAATTGTATTACAAAACTAATTAAACGTTATGATAAATTTATTTGTACTAAAGATTGAAGAAAAGTACCAAGAAAGGCTGGGCATTTGATAAAGGGAAGCCAATAAGTCGATTCCAGAGCTATCGAATTTCAGTTCTAAGAAACTTATCAGTTAAATGTGGTTCCATATTTTTCTCAACGCAAGTCTAATGAAGTGTCTAAATATCAATCATGAGACCTTGGCGACTGTTTATAATATTCGGTGCTTTATCAGTATTTTACGAAGTCAGATATTTTTTTTACTCTTTTCTTTTGTGTAGCGATTTCAAGCTTATGAGTATTGATGAGTTAACAATTTTAGTATTGGATACCGAAATGGTGTTATTTTTCAACGGGGCCGACTATTCCAGATGAAATCGAATTGAAAATGTTTGTCAACATGGCCTACTGGTAACTGGTTAAAAAAATACAGAAATATGACACCGAAACAGAAACTTAAGATATATGAAAATAAATTTAGGACAAATAAGCTAACATTTTTGTTAAAATAATATTATTTTTAGAAAAAAAAATGTGGCCAACTTCTTTTTATATAAAATCTTTCTTTTTATATAAAAGCTTATAACGTGAGTTTATTTTCCCAATAATATTTCTTTTAACATAGGTTTTAAAACGACACATATTACGTTAGTATTTAATGAGATAAGTAAATTTGTAATCAATAGAGAGAGAGAGAGAGAGAGAGAGAGATTGGATAGTTCTTTTGTAAAGTAAATAATAATTAGTTAATATGATAGCCACGTAAGCTTTAGGTGGATTAGTGAATTTCTGTTCTCGGTAGAGTTAGTACTGCTTAGCTTGAGGAAGCGCAAGGATAGGCCTGTTAATGTTGCTTGGCAGGATCTGGGATCCCGTAATGTCATAGTAGCAGGGACGCGAATCCTCGTAATGTCACAACAACGTCACACGGCAGGGATCTGGGATTCCGTACGCCGTGTGTCAACAGTTTTATTACTATTATGTCTGGGACAGTACCTCCGGGTCTTCAGCGGGGGGAACAGGCCCCCAGGGTCCTCGAATCTCGGTATCGATATGTTGTGTTTATTCTGTTGTCCGTGCGGCTGATTACTCTGGAGTCCGCGCCATCAGGAGGGTGCGTGGGCGGAAGGCCAAGTGAATGCATTTGCATAGATATGTTTGTAAATCTTGTATTGAGAGAGACAGAGATAAATTAGTCCATCTAGTAAGATAAATAGAAAATAAATAATAGGTAGTTAGGGCAAAACAATATCGGCATATAGCAGTTAAGTAGGTAGGAATTATGAACTGGACACTTATCCTTACTTTTTAATTGTGACAGGTATTAAAGTACGCCTCCGCTCAGGGTCAATGCTTCAGGGATTATTTGGTGAGTCTGTGATTTATTATATATTTGTTTTCCTGACAATATAATACTTTAAAACATTTTAATTATCCTGTCACGAGTTATGGTTTTGTTAGTTGTTTAGATTGTTTATTATTTTATAAAGAAAGTAAACAAAAAAAAAATCTTACAGCTAAATTTCAGAAGTGGGATCCAAACTAATTCAGATTCAAGATTCAGACTCATTCAGACTCATGTTAACAAATCTAAAACTTCTCAAAAAAAATCCGCGGATAGTGTTCAGTTCATTTTATTATGCGCACAGCTATAAAACGAAAGAGGTAGATGAAAGTTATGTAAAACATTCGAGTATGCGATCAAAGCTTGACACAAAAAAAAAGATAATAAATTTAATATTCAATAAATTTAATAGACCAAAAGGTAAACCAAAGCTACTGTATAATGGTAAAAAGTACGGTCACTTAAGACGTGATCATCCAAACAAAGACCGATAATAATCGAGGGCGTAAAACATCTGGCGACTAGTTTCTGTGTTAGGAAAAAGGGCTTTACGCAGGTACTGACCCAAAAAGACGTAAATATCAGGCAAAAAAAAATACCATAAAGATGTAACTGTAAATAATCGAACTTTATGCTTTTTTATAGATAATATAAAATTAAATGCAACGACCTTTGGTTTTGATATTATAAAAAAAAAATTGCTATTTTTAAAGATGCCGAAATTTTAAAATTATTTTCAAAATTACCCGATATTGAACAGTTTGGCGAAACTTCACAGAAAATTAAAATATGGCCCAAATCTAAAATCGAAATTCCACCAGGGTTTTGGGCGCATATTCCTGTTAGCACTGACTTTGTCGGAGATCTATACATAGAGGCTAGTATCCGTATGAACGAAGGGCAAGAATATTTTATACCGCATACTATACTAAGATTTAGTAGTGATCAATCCACGATTATTCCTGTTATAAATTTGTCTCATCGTAGCGTAGAGATAAGCAAAAAGAGACCTATTGCTAGAAGCTGGCCGTGCATAAAAGAGGTAAATGATTCTAAAGCTACAGTACAGCGTGTAGATATTATGAATCTGTCACCGTTGACCTTTGATGACATCACTATAGGTCACGGTCAAGATCAGAATAAAAATAGAGTACTAGAATTATTAAATAGATATAGAGGGTGTTTTGCTAAGACCACTGACGAACTAGGGTGTGCAAGATCTGCGGAAATATCTATTGAATTACAACAAGATACCCCATTCGTTTATAGACCATACCACATGTCTAAAAGCGAACAACAGGACGTAAGTGTAATCGTTGCTGATTTACTTAAAAATAATATCATTCGTGAATCGAGCTCACCCTATTCATCGCCAGTGTTATTAGTAAAGAAAAAGAATGGTGAAAACCCGAATATTGCATAGATTATAGAAAATTTAAACCACTTAACTGTAAAAAGATAGGTACCCACTACCTAGAATTGATGATCAACTTGATAAATTAGAAGGTAGTGTTTATTATACCACATTAGATTTAAAGATCAGGTTATCATCAGATACCCATAGAGGAAAATTCTAGGAAATACACTGCTTTCGTAACATCCGAATCTCAATATGAATATAACAGACTTCCCTTTGGCTTAACAAACGCACCTAATTGCTTTTCAGCGCTTAATGAGTAAAATTCTAAGACCAGCACGAGATATAGCTGCGATCTATCTAGATGACATTTTAATATATTCTAAAACATGTGAGGCAAGCTCTAAATAATTTAGAACAAGTTTTAGTTTTACTAGAGAGAGAAAACGACTCTTAATCCCGAAATGCAAATTTTTAATGACATCCGTAGAATATTTAGGTTTTGAAATAAGTAACAGTACAGTAAAACCCGGGAAGGCTAAAACGGGAGCAGTCGAAGAATTTCCTACTCCCAAAAGTGTTCATAACATTCGCCAATTTTTAGGTTTAACTGGATATTTTAGACACTTTGTTAAAAATTATTCTATTATTGCGAAACCGCTTACAGAGCTAACGAAAAAGAATAAAGAGTGGGTTTGGGGTGAAAAAGAGAATAACGCATTTGAAAGGTTAAAGAGAATGCTCGTAGAGCGCCCTATATTACGTATTTTTAATCAAGAAGCATATACCGAGGTACATACAGATGCAAGCGCTATAGGACTTAGAGGTATACTGCTACAAAGACAAAATGACGACACACCCAGTAGCATATTTTAGTAGAAAGACAAGCCCGACAGAGGCAAAATATCACTCTTATGAATTAGAAACGCTAGCTGTAGTAGAGACTCTTAAAAAGTATAGAGCATATTTAGTGGGCCGTGATTTTGTGGTAGTCACTGATTGCAATGCATTGAAAGCCAGTAGCAATAAGAAGCAATTAATACCGCGAATTGCGCGATGGTGGTTACAACTCTTAGAGTATACATTTACAGTTCAGTATAGACCCAGCGATCGAATGAAACACGTAGATGCACTCAGTAGAAATCCATCTATATCTGAGAAACTTGCTGAAGAGATTGTAATGAGAATAGAGCAGGCAGATTGGGTGTTATCTGCACAACTAACGGACGAAAAGATACAGAAAATCCGTGAAGTTTTATCAAAGCCACCCGAGTCAGATGAGGACAAATTAATCTATAAAAATTACACGTTACGAGATGGGCGTATTTATAGAATAACTGTAAAAGGAATACAGTGGGTTGTTCCAAAAGGAATGCGACAACAGGTAGTAAGAGCAGCACATGATGATGATCTAGGGGCATTTTGCTGCGGAAAAAGACACTACTTAGATTGTGTGAACACTACTGGTTTCCACGTATGAGACAATATGTTGAGAAATACATAAGTTGTTGTTTGCCGTGCATTTATGGCAAAAAGCCCAGTGGAAAGAAAGAGGGGTTTCTTAATCCTATACCTAAAAAGTCTGAGCCTTTTGACACATTACATATAGACCATTATGGACCTCTACCAAGACTAGAAAAGGTAATGTGCATATAATTGTAGCCGTAGAATCCTTTACTAAGTTTACTTTTCTAAAGGCAGTACGGTCTACCAATACAAAGTATGTGATACGATTTTTAGAGGAAATTTTTACGATATACGGAAAACCTCAAGTGTTGATTTTGTGTGTTTCAATGTAAAAAGTAAAGTTACGGGACTAACTGCAAGTGAACTATTACATGGGTTTCGTCCTAGGAGCGGAATAGACTCTGAGTTAATAGACGAAGTCAGACAATTACCGAGAGTGTTAAAAAATATAGTGACTATTCGAGAGAAAATCGGTAACAGAATAGAGACAGAAGCTAGTAAGCAAAAGTTAAGGTACGATAAGACGCGTAAAAAGCCGAAAAACTATAATGAAGGTGACTTAGTTGTGATACAAAAACAAGACTTTGTGTTAGGGTCGCGTAAAATGAATTTACCGTATAGTGGACCAATGGTCATTAAGAAAGTATTGCCTAATGATAGATACGTAGTTTGTGATATGTCAAATTCGCACCGCACACGTAATAAACGGACATATGAGAATGTAGTCGCTGTGGATCACATTAAGCCGTGGCAGCAACCAGGCGGCGTATCAGACGATACCGACGCAGGTAGCGGCTCAGATGGCGTACCGGTTGACGACGTCAGCGATAGCAGCGACGATTGCTGAGTGTCCTGCGGGAGACTCGGGGCGAGTCCATTGCAGGATGGCCGAATATAACGTGAGTTTATTTTCCCAATAATATTTCTTTTAACATAGGTTTTAAAACGACACATATTAAGAGTTTGTGCCTGTTAAGTATTTCTGCGTCTCAAGCATGTCACGCCATATCTGATTTATGGGCGTCCTGCGCTCCGATTAGGGGTAAAAGTATTCCTAGAAAAGCGTTCAAAATCGAACGATGATTGGTCGAAACAATTCTGTTTCGAAAAAGAAAGTCTGAGAATATTACCTAATGCAGAAAAATACACATATTCCGACGCACAGTATAGTTTTGAGTGCGGTGGCGTGAATAGTGTGTCAGTTAAAGTAAAGTTAATTAGTTAGTTAGTGCAGTGATATAAGCAGAAAGCAGGGTGAGTACATCTCACTAAGTGTCGTAGTTTATTAATTAATTAGATCATGAATATTTTGATAAATATATTGATACGTTTAGATAGATATCATTTGCGTACACATATTATTAAATATTACATTAAATAACTGCGCCGTATACATGAGCTAGGTCAACATATAGAATATGAAAGTTAGATAGGGTTAGCTATTAAGTAATGCGGCGGTATACCGATGCGGCAGCTACGTGAGCTTTGTTTAGATAGGCTATTGAATCTCTTTACTCTGTACAGTCGGTGCTGTCTAGTCAGGAGGAGTGCAAGCATGGGCGCCGGACAGGGGGGGCAAGAGGGGGCATTTGCCCCCCCCCTGGATCACTGAAACAATAAAAATAAAAGCTATATCTTCTTACATCCATCTGTAAAAAAATAATCATTATTATGAAATTGTTAGGTGTTACCTGTAAAAAAATAAAAAATGTGGTAATTATTGGAAAACTGGAAATCGTCCGATTTTCACCAAAATTGTATACACACTATTTTGAGGTCGTAGATTACGAATCTACTTTTTTTTGGCGGTCTCTTACCGTTTTTCAAAAAAACGGAAAATTATTTCAACATTGAATTTTTTCTTTATTTCGGCCCTATAAAGTAATAATTTCACTATATTTTCATTATATTATAGTTTATCTAAAGCTACACTTGATTGGGGATAGAAAAGTGTCCAACATTTTACTGAAAAACACTTTTTCTTAACAAAATAGCAAAAGAAAATTGAGACCAGATGGAAGTTTGACATTTGATATATCCTTCTTTCTCTCTCCTCTATGTAATAAGAGAGACAAATATATTCTAGACCCAATCTAGAAATTTGAAAATTTACAACGTATGGCAACGTTCTCAAAATCTTCTATTTTCGGGTGATTAGGGATTTAAATAAAATTACCTATTATGAGATTGACAATAATTAAATATACACCTATATCCACAAATTACGCGGAAGAGTTTTGATTGCATTGGTTTAACTTCTTTGCGGAGGGTTAATCTTTTTTTAGTTAATCTAATAATATAACAACAAAAGATTAACACCCTCTGCATGGAAGTTCGTAACCAATCAATCAAAGCTCTTTCGTCTAAATGGTATAAATAGTCAGATCTCGTTGGTAAAATAGCAGTTATGGGAAGGAGCCGTCCTTCTGGCGACCGCGACCGCCTTTCACGCAATTCAGAATGAGCAGAAAAAACACGCTAAATTTAGGATTAGCATTGGCAACGTTGCTTTAAATGCCAGAAACACATAAGCTTACTTCGGGCTTCCCTTATTACCGATTCTGAACCGTCCCTAGAACTGTGATGCGTATGCGCAGAAGGAAATATGAAGACATTATTTCATTTGCGCATGCGCTACAAACTAATTCTTGGACGGTTCAGAATCATCGGTAATAACTAGAAAACGAACAAAGCTATAACTAACATTTTCAGATTGTTTACAAATTTATTTTAGCAAATTTTCCTCTATTATGCATAGAATTGGTTAAAAAAAGTAACAGAAAATAGCAAAAACATTATTGATTATTGAATACCTAACAAAATATGTGTAAGAAAACCTTAAAAATATGAGAAATTGAGAAAATTCTAAATAATTATCGAAATTATTTTCCGTTTTTCTGAAAAACAGTAGAGACCGCCAAGAAAAAGGTCAGATTCGTAATCTACGACTTCAAAATAGGGTGTGTATACCAATTTTTGGTGAAAATCGGACGATTTCCAGTTTTCCCAATAATTACCAAAAATGTCAATTTTTTATTCATTTTTACCTTGCCCCCCCTAAATTTCATTCTTCCTGCGCGCATGAGCGCAAGGATAGGCCCGTTAATGTTGCTTGGCAGGATCTGGGATCCCGTAATGTCATAGTAGCAGGGACGCGATTCCTTGTAATGTCGCAACGGTGTAGGGAGTAAAATCCTGGTTATCACCGGTTTTTATATTGTGCCTCTGGGCGTAACCAGATGCGGGAGCGGGACCCCGAGAGATTCAGCCGCTGTATCCGGGTCTTCTGGTTCGTCTAGACCGTGCCACGGGGGGGCGTGGACGGGGGCAAGACAGTACGTTAGTATTTGATGAGATAAGTAAATTTGTAATCAAGAGAGAGAGAGAGATTGGATAGTTCTTTTATAAAGTACCTAATTAGTTAATATGATAGCCACGTAAGCTTTAGGTGGATTAGTGAATTTCTGTTCTCAGTAGAGTTAGTACTGCTTAGCTTGAGGAAGCGCAAGGATAGGCCCGTTAATGTTGCTTGGCAGGATCTGGGATCCCGTAATGTCATAGTAGCAGGGACGCGAATCCTCGTAATGTCGCAACGTCGCACACGGCAGGATCTGGGATTCCGTACGCCGTGTGTCAACGGACATTACTATTATGTCTGGGACGGTACCTCCGGGTCTTCAGCGGGGGGAACAGGCCCCCAGGGTCCTCGAATCTCGGTATCGATATGTTGTGTTTATTCTGTTGTCCGTGCGGCTGATTACTCTGGAGTCCGCGCCATCAGGGGGTGCGTGGGCGGAAGGCCAAGTAGTGCATTTGCATAGATATGTTTGTAAATCTTGTATTGAGAGAGACAGAGATAAATTAGTCCATCTAGTAAGATAAATAGAAAATAAATAATAGGTAGTTAGGGCAAAACAATATCGGCATATAGCAGTTAAGTAGGTAGGAATTATGAACTGGACACTTATCCTTACTTTTAATTGTGACAGGTATTAAAGTACGCCTCCGCTCAGGGTCAATGCTTCAGGGATTATTTGGTGAGTCTGTGATTTATTATATATTTGTTTTCCTGACAATATAATACTTTAAAACATTTTAATTATCCTGTCACGAGTTATGGTTTTGTTAGTTGTTTAAATTGTTTATTATTTTATAAAGAAAGTAAACAAAAAAAAATCTTACAAGCTTTTGTGTCGAAGTCGAAAGGCAGCCGTTTTGATTTATTAAGATTGTTTTCCGACAAGCAGTGTTACGTTACAACTGAAAAAAAGATCTTTTGTGAATTAAACCATTATTTTTATTTTAACTTGTGACGACTTTTTCTGTCATCACTCAAACAGAAAGAAAAAGGTATCCGTTGCTCAGGGTTAGAGCAGAGCTGGGTTCGTAGGTAAGGCTTGTGACCTGTGGTGACTTAATAATGTTGTTAAATAATAAAATAAAAGTAATAATGTATAGGCTGCAAAGATTCTAAAATTGATGTTAAGTATTCAAATAGTAATGGTCAAAGACAGTAAAAAGGGCGCCACTTACTTTGAGTATGAAAAGGTAAAGTAAGAAACCAGTAAGAAAATTTGATCATGAAATAGCTAAAATAAAATAATCAACAGCAATAAGGGTCTATTATGTTCATCAAGAATAAAAGTCAGATATAACTATCCTACGTTGAACATTTATTTAAAGACGAACACAATTATCAATCAGTTTAAACCCAGTTTTAATTATCCCAATGAAATCGTTAGTTACTTTAAGTAAACTCAAATTTAGTTAAAGTTCTCTCCAGTATACTATACTACGTAATATATAAACAGGTGAAATTTATGTAAGTACCAATACGATGATGTTTCGAAACAAGTCGTGTACAATACCCTTCAAAAATGAATCCGTGTTAGCGATTCTCACATAAAAGATCATACTGAAGTAAAACGTACCGTTAAGGACAAAGCATGACTTATAATGTTAACTAAAAGGTAAATTTTGACTATAATATATGGAATAAATGACAACAATTCACAGAGATATTCAAAATATTATCTCAAAGTAAAAAAAATTTAGGGAATACCTTGTGTGTTGAACTTAGAACTTATCTGTATTTTTTTTTTAATTTATGACGTAGTGAACAGATAGGCAGGCAGTCTCCAGACTAACGGAAGTGGATGTAGACTCTTCGATAGTAGCAGGAGTCTTCGATATCAGTAGAATAAATGTAGAGTCATAAATACTGTCTCAAAAGTGGTTACTCATATGCCAATTACTTATACGTCAATTTCTTATACGCCAGATTACTGGTCTGAAAATCAGCTGTACACCTTCCAAAATATAGCCAAACTATATGCTGATCCAAACCAGTAATGCACAATCAAACATTATCAAAATAAATAAAAAACGAATAATGTGATCTTATTCCAGGAAAAGGCCAAAAAAAACTGAACTGAAGGCTCTGAACAGTATATTCTACAGGTTTTCAAATCTCCACTTTTGGATACCCGTGCCTTTACTGTTAGGAAAAGTGTTTCAGAAAGCCCTTTTCTCTGAGATTCGTCGGACGCTGAACCACGCGTCTTTTTCTGATCTCAATCTCTCGGAAAAAACCTCCTTCCTCCTTTTCATAAAACGGAAGTCTTCAATTGACAGGTCATATGACCAAAGGCAATTAAGTGAACTCTATCGTCTATACTGAATGAAATTTGTTTTTATGGAAAGGAACCGCTACCTGTACTGAATGAAGTTTAACATCTAGCGAATAGATGGCGCCAGCAATATTAAAATTTGGAATTTTATAAAAAGAAAAATAAAACGCTACAAACTCATGGATCAATTTGTTAAGAAGTATTATGATCAATGCTTAAAATGTATTGTTACTATAAACATACAGTGTAGGTACCTTTTTAAGTACCGCATGACATGAGAGTTTCGAATTTTTATTACTCATAATCGACGGCTTTTGTAAAAAGGCGTCATCACAGGAAGTTTAGAAAAAGTACGTGTTATAGAGGTATTAATTTCACCGATAAATAACTATAAGTACTATAAAAAAACACGAGAATAAATAACGGTGTTCGAGATATTGAAACGCTGACTAAATCTACGAGTATTACTTGACGTTCCGAAAAATGTGTAAAAATATCGAAAACTACGAACGTAGTAGAAAGCAAGCTGTTTATGTAACAGAAAGGATTAATTGAATTATCAGTATTTGTGATTATCTCTCCAGATGTAGCCATTAGGGAAACTTAAAAAGTATTTTCGATTTTTTTTGAGGTTGTAGAAATTATTGCAAGAAATTTGATGATGATCCAGCGAACTCTCCGTAAAATAACGCTTTGCAACCTATTGATTTTGTTGAAAGCCAGTTTCTTTGTAAAATAACGCTTGACACCGCCATGATTTTCAATCGAGCGGTACATTGCGAACAATAACAAATTTGCTAAGAATAAGTCTTAGGAATAAGTACAGTACGTCTGCTGGACCTGTGTCTATGATAGGAATGCGGACAAAAAACATTTAATTAAACAGCAATATATTTTATACGTCGACTTGACGAGTACGTCACCGCAAATCGCTCCGCCCACTCATTTTATTGGCTACTTGCAAATTTGTCGAATTTTTATTGATGGGACGCGTCGTGTAATTTTTTACGAAAAACATCGAGAAAATATCGTTTCCCCTCTCACGGATACCCCGAAGGTACAGAACGGACAGACGTACTGTAGAAGAAATTGTCAGTTTGGCCGAACAAACTTCTGTGGTATATTATGTCATTAAACAACTATTGGCTAATGAGCGATATTCAATCCGGAAGTTGGGCGCGCAAACCTCAAGTGTTCTAAGGACCAGTTGCGTCACTGGCCATCTGATTAGACTCCTGAAGACTTTCAGAATCTAGTAGAACTAAACAGTTGTAAGTTGTAAATTGGGCTGAATAAAAAAAAATAAAGAAATCAGACTATTTTTGTTTTTTTTATTTAGTTTAATTTTATAACATTCTGGGCCGTGTTAGATTGAAAAGTAAATGATTAGCTGACCCATCGTAAATGTGTGCTTCTGGCAATATTTCCATCGTGTCAGTCTAAATCTAAATGTAAATTATTTTTGTTAAGCTCATTACTGGCAAACAACCCATCGCAAATACGTATGTACGTCATACTATTTCCATCGTGTTATCCAGTAATTCATTAGCTGACCCATCGTAAATATGTGCAATATTTTGCAATATTTCCATCGTGTCAGTCGAGAAACTCTGTGATTTTAAACTGACCCATCGTAAATATGTGCCTCGTGCAATATTTCCATCGTGTCAGTCGAGAAACTCTGTGATTTTAAACTGACCCATCGTAAATATGTGCCTCGTGCAAGTTTTACAAAATGGTTTAAGGATAGATGAAGAAAACAGAAGCATGAAAGTCATTAGTATATATGAAGACAAAAGAAACAGGTCACACTCGGTGATATTGGAAGTAGACTTAAACACATATAAACAGATATCTAAAAGAGAAGTGCTACACATTGGGTGGAGAAAATACAGATTTTTTGATCATGTTAATGTTATTCAGTGCTACAAATGCTGGAAATTTGGCCATATGTCGGGAGATTGTAAAAACAATGAAATAATTTGCCCCAAATGTAGTGAACATCACAAAATAGAGGTATGTAAAAGTAAAAATGAAATATGTGTAAATTGTAAATATGCAAAAGAAGTTTTAAAAATTCCCCACATTGATATTAAACATACTGCATTTAACAGAAATTGTGAAGCTTACAAAAGAGTTTTTCAACAACTACAGATGAGAGTTGACTACCCTGATATATTAGGCAATCATAAATAGCAATTAAAAAATCACAATTTAATGTATTTAAATATTGAAAGTTTGACTGCACACAAAACAGAATTAGAGTGGGTGGTAAATTAGTGGAAGCCTATAATGATTTGCTTGACAGAAACTCGTATAACTGGGGAAATGCTTGAAAATGAAGTCAAAATTGATGGGTACAATGTAACACATGCACTATCATCGAGCCGACACACAGGAGGTGCTTCAATCTTCAATCTACATTAGGGAGGAGATGCGCTTTAAAACCGTGATAAATATGGTGGTTAACAAAAATTTGTGGCTGGTGGGAGTCAGTTTGAGTGTTGGCCGGCATAGATTTAATATCATAAATGTTTACCACTCCCCAAACTCAAATAGTGCTTTTTTGGATAAATTGGAGGAAGTTCTCAATAATTATGCCATAAAATCGGAATCATTTATTTTAATTGGAGACCTAAACATAAATCTAGCAAAGGAAACATACTATTCAAAAAAACTGAACAATATAATAGAAAGAAGTGGATTGTCCCAAATTGTACAAAATTTTACAAGAATTACTCCAACTAGTGCTACAATAATTGATCTTATAATAACAAATGATAAAGAAGTTAACCATCAGATACATCTTACACCAAAAATAGCGGATCATTCAATACTTACTGTGAACCTTCCTTCTACAGAACTTGGACAAAATAAAGAAATTTATAGAGATATGAGGAACTTTAATGAGCTAGAATTCCAGTTAGATCTTATGGATATGGCGTGGCCGGATGGTAATGGAAATATTGACATAATGGCGAATTGTTTGGTGAAGGGCATAATGGAAAATTTAAATAAACATGCTCCACTCAAAGAAAGAATAACTACCAATAAATGGGGTAATAAAAAATGGTGGACTCCAGAAATAAAAATGGAAATCACGGAACGTGATAGATTTTACAAAAGAGCAATAATAACGGGAGATGTAGAAGATTGGACTAAGTTTAAACAAAAAAGAAATGCCGTTGTTCAAATAATAAAAGATAGGAAGCAGGCATACTATCATGAAAAGATTGATGAATGTAAGGGGGATTCTAAGGAAATGTGGAGAAGTTTAAAAAGTATTATTTCAAATAAAAATAAAAGTAAAAACAATAAAGGTATTAATTTTGATGGGAAATTGGAATCTGACAATAAAATAATTGCATAACAATTTAATAACTACTTTATAGAGAGTATAGATTTCCTCATGAAAAACGTGGGAGGAGGAATAGAAGACATTGAAGATATATTAGAAAATATAGAGAGTCCAAAAAAACATTTTGAAAGTTTCCAAATACAAACATTTACAGAGCTGAAGAGTGTTGTCGGAGGTATGAAAGACAAAAAAGTAGTACTGAAGGAATCAATACAAAGATCCTCAAGAGCTCATATGAAGTAATTGGTCATCGTTTTTTAGAAGTCATTAATACCAGTTTAGAAAAAGGTTGCTTCCCCAAAGAGTGGAAAACATCAATGATAATACCAATAGAAAAAGTTAATAATACCAACAAGTGTGATGAGTTTCGTCCAATCAATATGGTGTCTACATGTGAAAAACTTTTAGAAACAGTGGTGAGTGATCAAATGAGAAAATTTGTGGAAGAAATAAAATCCTTACTCCAGTTCAAGCTGGGTTTAGAAAGAAACATTCCTGTGAAAGTGCTCTACAATCAGTAATTTCCAGCTGGAAAAATGTGATTGGGAAAAAGAAATTTGTCGGTATAATGTTCATTGACTTTCGCCGCGCATTTGAAACTATAAATCGAGATCTTCTGATAAAGAAACTAATAAAATACAATTTTGGACAGAATGTGCTAAAATGGTTCTCAGAGTATTTACTAAGGAGATCAGAAGTAACCAAATATAATAATGTAGTATCTTCAGTGTTGGTGAATGACAATGGAGTTCCGCAAGGAACTGTGCTGGGCCCTGATTTGTTTGTACTGTATATAAACGATATAGTAAAAGTGGTTAAAAAGTGTAAAATTCAATTATTTGCCGATGACACTATTCTGTACTTTGAAAGTGAAAATATTGATAAAATTGTCACGGCACTAATTGAAGATTTAAATCGAGTAGGGGAGAGTGGGGCACGTTCGGCCATGGGGCACAATCAGCCGTCAGTTATAAAAATTTGAATTTTAAAGTTTTCGCGCCGATTTTGTTCTTAAAAGTTGGCAACAAACCCCCGCCAGATAAAATATTCGTCACATGTGTTTAGTTGAAGGTCAAGAGGTTTTTATTCAGAAAACAGAGATTTTGGCAGAAAAAGGTAAGTTTCGCTAATATTTTTATTTATGGCATATTACCTGTTTATATTCATCCCAGTTTTTCCAAAATCGAGTTATATTAGCTTTGGTATATGTAGTTTAACTGTTTATATTAACATAACCTATAATTTATCCCATTTCAGTGCTAAATAAATTTTTATTTTAAAAAACCGGTTGGGGCACTTTCAGCACTGTTAGTGGGGCACCTTCGGCCGGTGGCCGAAAGTACCCCCCGGTGGCCAAAAGTACCCCACATCCTAAATGTATTGTACAATTTTATAGATGGTTCGCAATTATAAGCCCAAAACAAATAGGGCTAATATAAATGAAGATACAATGGGGGGCGGCAGGCCTTGAGAGAAGTTTTATCCAAAAACATGTCTCAAAGAGAAGCTGTTCGAGTTTATGGCATTAAAAAGCAAACTTTGCAGTCCCGAATAAAACAGATATTAAGAACTATGAACGTCGAAGAGTATTTGCAAAGAACTGATGATGATGGCTATGAGAGTGAATCGGATTTGCAAGAGAAGGGTAAACAAAAATAATTACTTCTGCTTTGTTCGCTCTTTAATTAATTTTTTTGATGGCCAGATTGTAATAGGAATTTATTTTCTTGTTCTAGGTAAATACGCTACTAGAAAAGTTTTTTCGACAACGCAAGAAGAAAAGCTGGTAAATTATTTGAAGCAATGCTCAAATATGAATTATGGCTTAACTTATGAGCAAGTAAGGGTCATGGTTTATAACTACGCAAGAATTCTGCCAAGTTGCAAATACCCAAAAAACTGGAATACCCATAAGAAAGCAGGAGTTGACTGGCTGTATGGTTTTATGAGGCGAAATCGCACGTTGTCGTTACGAAAACCAGAGAGTACAAGTTTGGCAAGAGGATTGGGTTTTAATAGGAACCGAGTAAATGAATTTTTTAATAATTACAAGAACGTGTTAGAAAAACACAAATTTACACCTGAACGAATTTTTAACCTAGATGAGACCGGTGTGATTACGGTATTGAACCCACCAAAGGTCATAGCTACAAAAGGGAAAAAACAAATTGGTCTTATTGCTTCGGCCGAGAGAGGAGAATTAGTAACTGTAGTAGGAATTATCAACGCAACAGGAACTGCACTTCCTCCTGTATACATTTTCCCGAGAGTGAGAAATATAGAAGAGTATCTGGAACGTAGTCCTGCATTAAGTGCCGCTTTTGGAAATAAATCAGGATGGATGACCGGGGAATTGTTTGTGAAGACACTAGAACACATTGTAAAACATACAAAATGCAACAGAGAAAATAAAATTCTCCTTCTTATGGATAATCACGAATCCCATACAACTTTGGATGCGATACTTTATGCAAGGGAAAATGGAGTAGTTCTTCTTTCATTTCCACCGCATACATCGCATAAACTCCAACCACTCGATATTGGAGTTTTTGGGCCGTTTAAAAGCAAATGTTCAGTTTCTTTAAACGAATGGTTGTCAAGTAATCCTGGAAAAACAGTCACCGTTAAACTTATACTAAAACTCACTAAAATCCCATTTTTAGAAGCATTTATACCACGTAACATAACCAGTTCTTTTGAAAAACCAGGAATATGGCCAGTTAACTCCTTAGTTTTTACAGACCAAGATTTCGAAGCCACTTTGGTATTTAATGACAACGACCCTACCGGAAATCCGTTAGCTGAGAAACAGGATGGAGGAACCGAAAATGACCTTATTGAACGAGAAGATTTTAGAAACCAACCGTCTACCTCTAAAGAAGCCGTGATATTGCCTGTTCTTGATGAAGTCGCAAGTGAGAGTTCTGTAAAAACTAATGCAGGAATCGAAATGTTAACTCCTGAATTGGTTCGACCCCTCCCAAAAGTTTTTAGACCCAAAACTATACCAAGAAAGCCTAAAGCTAATCAGGGGAAGTCAAGAATTTACACTGAAACACCCGAGAAAAAGAGAATAGAGGAAATAGAAGAAAACAAGAAAACAAAGCAAAAGAATAGAATTGAAAAAGAAAAGGGAAAGTTGAAGAGACCTTACACAGATAATGAATCAGTCAAAAATAAAAAAATAAAACAGGTCAAAAAGAAGGTATTTTCAAGCTCTAGTAGTGAATCATCGGGGTCTGGTTTGGACTATGATAGTGAGACAGAGGAAAACCTAAGTTTCGGATCACTACAAGAGAAAGACAAAATAGAATTAAATAACTTTATTTTAGTAAAATTTTCAGTGAAAAATACCACAATACATTATATTGGTTGTGTGCAAAATATTATTTCAGATAATACATACCAGGTGAAGTATCTTAGACGCAGAGCAAACACCAATAAATTCCATTTTCCCCAAGTGGATGATATAGAAATGTGTACACGAAATGATGTGTATGCCATATTGACAAATCCTATTAAGTCCAGAAGAGATTCTAGTTTAACTTTTTCTTATAATTTTGATAATATTAATGTAAAATAGGAAACCACTATTTTTCTAAAGAAGTTTTAGAATTTATTTGTTATGGTTCAAGTTTAAAGATTTCTGTTTGTTTTATAGTTTTGACAACTTGAACTTTTAATCTTTAAAATTTAGTTGTTGTCAATTACAAAATGTTTAATATAATAAAAACAAGTTTCTTTTAAAAGTGGTTGCATTATTTTAACAGTTTTAACAAAAAACGTCAATGTGCCGAAACTGCCCCAATAACTGGCCCATTGTGCCCCTATAGGGGGCACAATCAGCCAATATGCAGACATACTGTTATAACTAAATATTTTTTTTTTTTGTAAAACGTTATAAAACATTAGTCATGTAAAATAGCTGTGTAAAGAATGTGTCAATTATCAATGATTCTTTATTAGAACCTAAAATCGTCTCGAACATTTTTGTAGTAAAAAATCGATTATAGGGCCGAATGTGCCCCAGTCTCCCCTATATAAATGGCTGTGCATTAATAGTCTTAGTGTAAATATTACAAAAACTAAATTAATTATACTAAAATCGAAGTATAATATATTATTGATAATTTTATCCATGCTGACGTAGTTATAGACAATAAAAAAATTGAACAGGTGAAAGAATTTAAGTACTTAGGGGTAATGCTGGATCAAAATTTGACATTCGCTGAACATGCTAATTACATAACAAAAAAGATTTCTAAAAAAGTCAATCTAATATGTAGAATAGGAAACGAATTAAGTAGCTGGACTAAGCTGCTCATTTATAAAACTATAATTTTACCACATCTAAACTACTGTTCTACCATAATGTTTATGTTTAGTAAGGAAAATATTGATATACTTCAAAAAAAGCAAAACTGTGTCTTAAGAGATATTTTAGGGTGTAATAGATATAAAAGGATAAAAGACATGTTAAATGAAACAAACTTACTAAGTGTTAGACAAATTATATTTTTTAATACAATTATTGTTACATTTAAAATAAAAAATGGGTTGTACCCAGATCATATTATAGATACGTTACAATTTGTACAGGATGTACAGGGTGGGTCAAATTCGACGCTTTTAAATGGAAGCACCCTTTTCTATAGGAGATAGACGAAAACTAATATCGGTGTCTGGAGCTCAATTTTTATCAAAAACATGATGGTAAAAACCGGATATCGATATCTGTTAGCGTTTCGGAGTTACGGGGTGTTTTTCAAAAATGTGCATTTTTAACAAATTGCTGTAACTTTTTTGCTATGGAAAATTTTGTATTTCTATGAAAAAATTTCCAAAGCACCTTTTTACATAGAATTTAATGGTTTAAGTATATTTTTTTTTAATTAATAATTTAAGAGTTATCAAAAGAAAAATTAATTTTTTATTTGGGACACCCTCTATATTTTTAATTAACTGAAAAGAATTTAAAATTACCTTTCCAAAAATATAGCACACTTGATATTTTGTTATAATCCCCTTCGAAATACAGAATCTTTAAAAGTCTGCCACTTTAACTAGTAGGCTTTGGACCCCTTATTGATGATATGCTCTTAATGGAACTCGAAAACATATTTTTCCAGCAAGACGACGCACCGCCTCTGAACGCTGAAGTTATCAGCAAATTTTTGCAGCCAATTTCAAAAATAATTGAATAGCTAACCAAGATCCCAGCCGTTGGCCGTCGAGGCCGCCTGACTTAGTGCCCATGGATCTAATCCTATGGATATACTTGCGGAAGAATAAAGGTTCCTTATTCTTCCGTATAATCTAAACAAGAATTAGAAATACTTAGCAGTTATGAGAGGGTATCTTTCACCTCCACTAAGTTAATGAATTCCGCGAGAAATGTTCAAAAACTGCCCCGTCTGTCCATAACAGAAGACGGTCGATATGTCGAACACCTGTAGCAAACTCTCATGTTTTGGTTTACTATTTATTGTTATTAGATATAGTTTAAATGTGTTGATGTTGGTTAAATATATTTTAAATTGTTATAAAATTCTGCATCTCTCATAGCAAATATTATTTTCGCTTTAATTGATGCTCACAGCTAGATTTTTTTGCATTACAGCCGGTGCCGTTCAAAGCCTACTTATTTAAAGCGGGCGAATTTTTATATACTCTATATCTCGATGAGGAATCGAGCAAAATACCAAGTGTGTCATATTTTGGAAAGGTAATTTTAAATTCTTTTCAATAAATTAAAATATACAGGGTGTCCCATATAAAAATCAAATTTTCTGTTGATAATTCTTAAATTATTAATTTTAAAAAAATTATACTTAAACCATTAAATTCTACGTGAAAAAGTGCTTTGAAAATGTTTTCGTAAAAATACAAAATTTTCCATAGCAAAAAGTTACAGCGATTTGTTAAAATGCATATTTTTGAAAAACACCCCGTAACTCCGAAACGGTAACAGATATCGATATGCGGTTTTCACCATCATGTTTTTGACAAAAATTGAGCTCAGACACCGATATTAGTTTTTGTCTATCTCCTATAGAAAAAGGTGTTTCCATTTAAAAGCGTCGAATTTGACCCACCCTGTACATTGCCACCGTACTAAACTGTATTCAAATTCAAAATGCACCAGTATAAACAAATGCACAGTGCGTGATCAGCACGTGTCAGGCGAGAGCCAGCGGCGAAATCTACCCTGATTGGCCGGCCAGCCATAGAGCCGTTGAGGTAGGAGGTTGAGATTTTTTACAGGGTCGGCTTGCATAACGCGTTAAGGAATACTATTTGATAAAATAAAAATGCTTTTTAAATTTATTCCCAACCAAGCGATTAAAATCAGGACGGTCAACTATTTCAATTATAATTGTTGATCACTTCGTACAAGTTACAAGTTACAAATAGAGAAAATAATATTCATGTTTGCATAAAATATTTTTACAATTAGTACACACGTACCTGCTACAAAAAGTCAAAAGTTATATATTTTATATAAAATTATTATTTTGTAAATGTTAATAAAATTATAAATTTTGTAAATCTAATGTTAATAAATATTATGTTTAAAAATAGAAGTTTTTATTTGACTAGTTTTTCAAAAAAAAATGTCGTTATACTTTAAAACGGATAATACAGCAGGCTACGAAAGCAAGTTAAAACTAAGTGCTTTTTTTGTCAACTAAAATGTATTAAATTATGTTATAATGCAATTGGTCTTTTAAATTATGTAAAAACGTTTACATTATTACATTTTTTGCAAATAGTATTATAGAAACAGATACCTATTTATACCGATATTCAGATATTGCTGTCAATAATGGAAATAAAAAAAATCAGTAGTACCAAATAAAGAGATAATTATTTTAAAGGACAAATTAAGCCCTTTTAAAAAACACCAAATTTGTTAAAATCGGTCGTGCCAAAGTGTAATGTAATATTTTAATATTCCCGCCCCCTTCCCATCACTTTATTTCACTAATTATATGTAGTTTGATAATAAATTAAAGGTAATTGAGAAAAACTGGAAATGTCCGATTTTCACCAAATTGGTATACACCCTACTTTGAGGTCGTAGATTACGAATCTGAATATTTTTCCTGGAGTGGTCTTCAATGTTTTTCTGTGAAAAACGAAAGTAGTTTCAACGTAGAATTTTACTTAATTTTTCATATTTTTATGTTTTTAGCAATATGTTTTGTTAGGTATTCAATAAACAATGAGGTTTTTGCTATTTTCTATTACTTTTTAACTCAATCTTTATTAATAGAGAAAATTTACTTTTAAAATAAATTTGTAAACAAACTGAAAATGTTGGGTTGTGTTTCTGGCATTTAAAGTAACGTTGCCAATGCTGAACGTAAATTTAGCGTATTTTTTTTTGCTCATTCTGGGATTACAAAAGGCGGTCGCCTGAGGAACGGCTCCTTCCCATAACTGCTATTTTACCAACTAGATCTGACTATTTATAACCACGAAGTGGCACGAAAGAGTTTTATCAGGTTTTATTTGCATTGGTTACAACTTCTATGTGGAGGGTGTTAATCTTTTTTGTTATATTATAAAAATAAGATTAAACCCTCCGCAAAGAAGTTGAAACCAACAATCAAAACTCTTTCTATGCAACTTCGTAAGCCAGAATAGTCTTTATATAACTTCTTTGCGAAGGGGTTTAATCTTTTTAATATAAAATATAATATAACATAAAAATATCAATCCCCTAAGCATAGAAGTTGAAAGCAATATAATAAAACTCTTCCGCGTAACTTTATGGATATAGGTGAGAGTTTTAACTATTGTCAGATCTCATAATAGGTAATTTATTTAAAAAAAAAAAAAAAAAAAAAAAATTAAATATTTGTCTCTCATTAAGCATAGGAGAGAGAAAGAAGAATATGAAATAAAAACTTCCATCTGATCTCAATTTTCTTTTGTTATTTTGTTAAGAAAGTGTTTTCACTAAAATTTTGGACATTTTTCAATCAAGCGTGGCTTTTAGATTAAACCATGATATAATAAAAGTATAGTGAAATTATTACTTATAGGGGTGTGAAATAAAGAAAATTCAATGTTGAAATTATTTCTTCGTTTTTCTGAAAACGGTAAGTGACCGCTGGTTGGTTAGGTTTGGTCAGATTCGTAATCTACGACCTCAAAATAGGGTGTGTATACCAATTTTGGTGAAAATAGGACGATTTCCAGTTTTCCCAATAATTACCCACTATATAATAAAAATATCATAAAATATAAACACAGTAAAAAGATCATAAAAATATACATAATAATTTTATGATTTGAAATATCCGACCTTAGTGCCATCCTGGTTATATTACTACAGCGTTCCTGTTCACGTGCTTGCCTCATGTCTCTGTTTACGTTTGGTGCATCTTGGGGTTGAATTTACTTTAGAGCAAAATCTGATTTTTATATACCAAATGAAACCTCGTCTTTTGTACAAAATACCCTCTTCCATAAGGGGTTAGTAGAATTTAATAGTTTGCCATTAGAATTTAAATGTATAAATAACATAAGTAGGTTTAAAAGTAGACTAAGATCTTATATTGTTGGTAATATTAGCATATAGGAAATTGAATATTATTTTTTTTGTTATTATTATTTGTTAGCTTAAAGCTGATATTAATATTGTTAATTGTTAACATATAAGGATTTGAATATTATATTGTTACTTTTTTTTGTTATTGCTTAGCTTTGGCTATTAATAAAGGATTTATTTATTATTTTTATATATTGTTACGTTTTTCGTAGGTTCCGTGTGGATAGAAAGTCACAATTTATTTAAACACTATTTATTTAACACTAATTAACAAAACAATAACGATAAAAAGACTTATAGAACTATTTACAAACGATTATAACTAAGAATTTATTTGAATTTTAGCGCGTCAACTGTATATTTATAACTGCCCTCTAGGCCACTGCCGCCGGCTTTATACCGACAGGTAAAAGAAATCTAGAATAGTCCAAAGATCGTTAGTCGCATAGAGAAGGTTTTCGAATGTTCTCGTATGTACGAGTCCATTCTAGTGGAACTCGATTCTTCACGAACGAATGAATCATTGCGGTGTCTATGCGATGTTAAGGTCATCCGAGGGCGGGCCATATTGTGAGGTTAGGTCGGGTCCACACCGGCCCGCAACATTGCCCCCTTCTTAGGCACATGCTCGTCCCGAGATGTAAACGGTGAATGAAGGTATTTGCAAAGCTGGCCCCTGGTACATTGTGAAGTCTGGTAGAAATAGCAGTCTACAGTTTTCTCTCCGGATCTCAGCTTTGGGTTGTAGCAGCAAACGAGGATCTCGATTCCCGTAAATCTGAACAAGACTTCAATCATGTTCCGGATTGTACCCCAACTCAAACCATCGAGTCCACACGCCAGCTTCGGAATGGCTAATCGTGCAATGTTGTTGTTTAGCAGGGCTTCTCTCTCAGTTCAATAGGGTCTTCCATAGATTGAGATAAGTCGGTTTACTCGGGGACCATTCCTTGGTGACCAGGTAGAAGATGTGCCTTGCTTGACCATGTGCATTGTCGGTTAGCCTCAAGACGCTTCCAACCTCTGGATCCCGTCGGCGTAGTTCTCCGACACGCTCAAACTTCTCATTGAACGTCGCAGCGATTCCTCTGGACATCTGCAAATCTCGAGCCACACAATGAGCGAGCGAATAATCAAGAGGCACGGAAAAGAGGTCTCGTTGATCTTCTTTGGTTACACCATAGCGAGCCTTCTCACTGTTGTTGTATCGGGCCATGAAATCGTCAAAGGACATCTCCGAACCAGGGGGATCAAAGCTGCAGGTTCTCACGGTCCCAGACGATCTTCTATTTCGCCTTGGTAGGGGCTCAAACGGTTGAAATGGACTACCCTCGGTTTTCCTTTGGCAATTTTCTGATACGGTATACGACGTCATTAATTCTATCCATGACTTCGTATGGCCCTTCCCACGAGGATTGTAGCTGCGGAGATAACCCACGACGTCTCTGCGGGTTATGTAGCCACACCAACTTCCCCGGTTGGTATCCTCCATGCTCAGCTTGAATGTCGTAGTGTTCCTTCATTCGGTCACTAGCACTTTGAACATTGAGGCGACTCTCTGATGAATGTCGTCCATCCTTTGACGTAGTGTGTGGACATAATCTTCTCCGGCGACTTTTTCTCCCGGTCGGCAACCAAATTTCAGATCACAGGGTAGGCGCACTTCCCGTCCCATAACGATGCTGGCTGGACTTTGCCCTGTAGATTCTTAGACGGATGAACGGTAGGCCAACAGGAAAAGGTGAAGAAATTTGTCCCAGTCTTTTTGGTGGTCAGAGACTACTTGGCCAGATAACGGTTGATAGTTCCGTTCATGCGTTCAACCATCCCATCGGATTGTGGATGTAGAGCAGTCGTCCTGGTCTTGCGGATGTTCATGACTTCACAGACGCCTTGGAACAGATTGGACTCAAGTTTCTTCCCTGATCTGAATGAAGCTCCATGGGAACACCAAACCTGCAGATCCATTCTTAACAAGGGCATCAGCAATCGTAGACGCTTCTTGATTTGGCAACGCGTAGGCTTCGACCCATTTGCTGAAGTAATCCACTACTACCACAATGTATTTGTTGCCATCGTTCGTCTCCGGAAAGGACCAGCCACGTCGATCGCTATTCGTTCGAAAGGACTACCAACATTGTACTGGCGCATAGGGGCTTTACCACGCTTTTGTGGCTCATTAATGGCTGCGCAAATGTCACATTTCTACACCAGGCCCTCACATCTTCTTTGCAGTTCACCCAGTAGAACCGTTCAAGCAGCTTGCCAAGTGTCTAGGTAACACCAAGATGTCCTCCGCTGGTTCCATTGTGAACTTCCTCCAAGACTTCTGGGAACCTCTTCTTTGGAATGACATCTGCCTTCTCTCTTCTTGTCCCTCCGGTCTCTCGATCACACGGCGAAGTAGTCCGTTATCTATTACCAAGGAATTCCACTGGGCCTAGTACGACTTTACGTTCGGCGAATATCTGCAAACTTCTTCCCCCGTTGGTCTTTGGCCTGTTTTTCCAGTTAATTACTAAACCCAATTCTGGGTCACTGGTTTGGTCATTTGCAAGATCTTCGGGTTGCCAACTATCATTAACCACAGTTGTTCTTAGGAGTTTCACTTCTCTCTCTTCTGCTCGGGAACAACGCTTACAGTCCTTAGCGCAAGGTCTTCTGGAAAGCGCGTCGGTATTTCGATGGATTGCCCCAGCTCGATGTTCTGTGTCAAATTCTTGTAATCGTTCAATCCATCAAGCTACCTGCCCTTCAGGATTCTTAACCTGCAACAGCCATTTCAAAGCAGCATGGTCTGTTCTTAACAAGAACTTTCTTCCATAGAGATATTTGTAGAAGTGTTCCACTTCTTTAACTACTGCTAGTAATTCTCGTCTGGTTACACAGTAATTCCTTTCCGGTTTTGACAAGGTCTTACTAAATAACCAATGACTTTTTCTTGACCATCCTGGATCTTAGACAGAACAGCGCCTAATGCAACATTGCTAGCGTCGGTATCCATTATAAAGTTTCCGTTGCCAAGAGGGTAGCTAAGCATGGGCGCAGTAGTCAGGGCCTTCTTCAATTCTCGGAATGCCTTCATGTGTTTATCTTTAGGTATCAGCCACTCTTCCACTGTCTTGGTCTTCTGTGGATCTACCGCAACTCCTTGGGAGAGACTACGGCCCAAGTAGTGTACCTTTTCTTGGACACAGATGACATTTCTTGGGGCTAAGTTTCAAACCAGAGCCCCCTAGTCGCTTGAAAACTTCTTCCAAATTCTTCAGATGATCGTCAAAGGATTTCCCCACCACTATGATGTCATCCAGGTACACTAAACAAGTAGTCCAGGATAGTCCCTTTAACATAGACTCCATTAGTCTCTCAAAGGTAGCTGGCGCGTTGCACAATCCAAAAGGCATGACGGTAAATTGCCACAGGCCGGAGCTCACCGAGAACGCTGTCTTCTCTGTCTTTCGGCGCCATGTCGACTCGCCAATATCCACTCTTCAGATCTAACGTAGAGAATATCGTTGACCCCGCCAGCGTGTCGAGAGTATCGTCTATCCTCGGCAGGGGATAACTATCCTTCTTTGTAACATTATTGAGCTGCCGATAATCAACACAGAACCTGGTGGAACCGTCTTTCTTCTTTACTAGTACTACCGGCGATGTCCACGGGCTGTTAGATGGTTAGATGACACCCTCTTCTTTCATTTCTCGAAGGATTTTATCAGCTTCTTCACGTTTGGCGAGCGGAAGTCTTCTCGGATTTTGTTTGATTGGTCGCGCATCTCCTGTATCAATTTTATGTTGTACTAAATTGGTACGACCTCTCTGTCCTGCTTCTCCTTTATCAAACACATCTCGATACTTGATTATCAGGTTTCTCAATTTTCTAATATTTTCGGGAGATAATCCCTTAACGTTTACCAACTCCTTCACCATTTTGTCCGGAATTTTTGAAGTCGAAATTTTGAAGGCTTCCACGCTTCGAACGACTGAGGAGACCGAACAACAGTACCCCAAGAGGGTTCCCTTCTTCAAGGATACGGAATAATAATTCGTGTTCATTACTCTCACCGGTACAGTTTTCTTCGCTTGTAGCAGGGTTTTTCCAACAGCGATCCCTCGTCCTATTTCGCTGTCATGGTTCCTTGGCTCCAACAGAATAATACCCCCATTATTCATTTTACCTCTAGGCAACCATCCAAAAATATCTCACAGCGCTCAGGGACCGAAACATCTTCTGCTACCACCACGCGAAGTGTCCCTCACATTTTCGATGCAGAACCACTTCTTCTTCATTTATTTTCAAATTCTTGTTTGAGGTTTAGCTCAAAATCTCTAGTGGTCATGATGTCCATTACGAGAATAAGTTCATCTTAGATGTCTGCTACTAACACTCGATGATTAAAACAGGTGCTTCCGATAACAAAATTAAGGTTTACTTCTCTATGGACAGCAGCGGAGCCCCCCGTGGCAGTACGTAGTCGCCATTGTGTTGTTTTAACCTTCTTCGATGTTTTAAGAATGTCCGGTCTGATGATAGTTTTCGTCGCACCTGTATCCAACAGCATGGTCCGGAACTCTCCATCAACAAAACCATCCACAAAAATGCTGTTAAATTTGTGTTGTAGCGAGGCGACTTGAGCAGTTTTCGTTGGGGCATGTTGGGTACAGGTCGACGTGTGCCCCTTCATTTCGACCCTTAGTAGTTTTCCGACCTCGACGAAGCCGGTTCTTCTTTCTCTTCTTCTCCCCTTACAACGGCTTTGCACGTGTCCTACCTGTCCGCAGTTCCAGCAACGAATCGGTCCCTTCTTGCCCATATACTGGTCCATTACCTTCCGAAAAATCCCTTCCACGAATTCGTCGATGGCCCGTACACTTCCTAAAGACCGAGAACTTTGTTTCGCGGCCTCAAATTCAAGGGCACGTGCTAAAGCATCCACCAAGCGCGTTGGGTGGGCTAGGAGAAGTGCTTGTCTTGTCTCGTTATCACGTAAGCCGTCGGAGAATGCCTGTACTGCCAACCACTCCATAACATTCTCTGGCATAGCAGGGTACGCAACGCGAACGAGGCGGGCTACGTCGGCTTCCTGCAGAGACTCATTTGACTTTTGAATGCGATTTTTTAGTTGGTAATGATAGACATGTTCCAAATGAGCTTGGTCGTACCTCATTTCTAAATGTCGTACCAATTGCTGATAATCTCCCTGTTCCTATGGTGACAATGTCTGCAGGATATCAGCCGCATCTCCCCGCAGTGCGACAGTCAAAGCCTTTTCAGCGATTGTCCATCCGTTCGCTCCCGCAGCGGCCCCAAACTGGCAAAAATAATTGGCCCAAGCGGTTTTTCCGTCAAACTGTGGAGGCTTAATGACCTTGAGATATACCAAAGAATATCTTAATACCCTAGAAGTCTCGTCTGGCATCAAAATCTGACCTGTCGATGGGGCCTCGTTTTGGCGAGCGAGGCCCCAACTTCGTGGAGCCTTGCTATTTTGCTCGGAATTGAACGAATAGACGCCCGGCGTTGCCTTGTTTTGTGTGTACTTTCTTTAATAATGAGTAAAGCAAATTCTTGGCCCACAAAAGCAGCAATCAAGTCTTCCGCTCAGCACCCGTAGTTATATAATACAGTCTTATATATCTCGTGTTACAGTTTTGTTGGCCTTCATTTCCTGAAACGGCTTAACCACAGGGCTTAACTGATTTTGATGAAATTTTTATATGTATATTCAGTAGGTTCAACAGGTAGTTATATATTTTTTATACTCCTTAAATGATAAGGGTAGTCCACCTCTATTTTTTTTTATTTTGTGAAAAACAATATTTGATTAACTGATTTTGATAAAATTTATATGTATATTCAGGCAATGTCTAAGAACAGGTTGTTATCTATTCTTATACCCTTAAGTGATAAGGGTAGCCGAGGGGGTAGCCCCCCCTCATTTTTTATTTTTGGAAAAAAAAAATATTTTTTTTGGCCTTAAAAAATACAAACAACTCTAAATTTTCACTGTTTTACTATCATCCCCTATTTTCTAATAGGGGTTGTTTTTTTGATACCATCTCCGAAACGGCTTGGCTGATTTTGATGAAATTTTATAAGTATATTGAGTAGGTCTGAAAATAGGTTGTTATATATTTTTTATACTCCTAAGTGATAAGGGTAGCCCAATTTCTCATTTTTTTATTTTTGGAAAAAAATTATTTTTTTATTTGGCCTTAAAAATACAAACAACTCTAAATTTTCACTGTTCTGCTATCATCCCCTATTTTCTAATAGGGGCTGTTTTTTTGATACCATCACCGAAACGGCTTACCGATTTTGATGACATTTTATTATGTATATTGTGTAGGTCTGAAAAATAGTTTGTTATCTATTTTTATACCTCTTTTTAAGTGGTAAGGGTAGCCCACCTCTATTTTTATTTTGAAAAAAAAAATTATTTTAATTTTTTTTTTATTTGGCATTAAAAATACAACAACCCTAAATTTTCACTGTTCTACCATCATCCCCTATTTTTTAATAGGGGTTGTTTTTTAAGTTTTTGTTACCATCTCGGATTGACTGATTTTGATAAAATTTTATATGAAGTGTATATTCAGTACATCTAAGACAAGTTGTTATCTATTCTTTATACTTAAGTGATAAGGGTAGCTGAGAGGGTAGCCTACCCTCATTTTTTTATTTTTGAAAAAAATATTTTTTTTTATTTGGCCTTAAAAAATAAACAACTCTAAATTTTCACCGTTCTACCATCATCCCCTATTTTTTTAATAGGGTTGTTTTTTTTTAAAGTTTCTTGTTACCATTTCCGAAACGGTTTTGCCGATTTTGATGAAATTTTATTATGTATATTGAGTAGGTCTGAAAATAGTTTGTTATCTATTTTATAATTTTTAAGTGAGGGTAGCCCATTCCCATTTTTTTTTATATTTTAAAAATATATATTTTATTTTTATTTTGCATTAAAAAAATACAAAGAACCCAAAATTTCACCGTTCTACTATCATCCCCTATTTTTAATAGGGTTGTTTTTTTTAATTTTTTGTTACCATCCGTGAAACGGCTTTGACCGATTTTGATAAAATTTTATATGTATATTCAGTACGTCTAAGAATAGGTTGTTATCTATTTTTATACCCCTTATGTGGTAAGGGTAGCCCACCCCTTTTTTTTTTTTTAAATTATTGTTTTAAAAGTGAAAAATGTTTTTATTTTTTAGTTGGCATTACAAATGTAAATCTTACATTTTCACCGTTCCACCATCATCCCCTATATTTAATAGGGGCTGTTTTTTTTAATTTTTTGTTACCATCTCCGAAACGGCTAGGACCGATTTGATAAAATTTTATATGTATATTCAGTAGGTCTGGTTTGTTTATTTGGTCACAACTCATCCCTAGGGTTGTTATTATCTATTTTTATACTCCTAAGTGATAAGAGTGGCTCACCCCAACTTTTTTTTATTTTATTGTAAATTTTTTTATTTTACTGTTTTATAGGGAGTGCTTATTTTTTAGGGGGTGCATGTCCAAAATTTTCTTCTGGGTACACACTTTCATCACTTAAGGACCTCTCTGTACAAAAATTGCATACTCCTAGTCCTAGAACGGATTTTACATGTGCTATACAAATTTTTACCCTTAGGGAATGAATTCCAAACCCAAAAATTCTTTTTTACCCCTTTAAGGAATGAATTCCAAAAATCGCTCAATTATTCAATTACGCTACATAATAAACCACTGTGCAAATCATCATATATAATCATCATATTCCTTGAACAGAATTTATTGTTCCAGAACGTTCAACCCTTCATTTCACCCCCTTAGAGGGCGAATTTCCAAAATTGCTTCTTAGTGCTAAATTACGTTACATAAGGAATGTCTGCAAAATTCATACTTCTACAACCGATTTTAACAAATTTTGTACAAATTTTCACTCCTTATTTTTCAGGGGGATGCATGCCTAAAATTCGCTTCTAGGTACTCACTTTCATCATTTAAGGGACTTCTGAACAGAATTTCATACTCCTAGTCCTAGAACGGATTTTACATAAAAAAATTATACAAATTTTCACCCCTAGTTTTACCCCCTTTAAGGAATGAATTCCAAAAAAATTTTAATTATTCAATTACGCTACATAAGGAACCCCTGTGCAAATTCTCATATTCTTTGAACAGAATTTATTGTTCCAGAACGTTCAACCTCTCATTTCACACCCTTAGAGGGCGAATTTCCAAAAATTGCTTCTAAATGCTAAATTACGTTACATATGGAACGTCTGCAAACTATACTTCTAAAACCGATTTTTAACCTTTTTGTAAAAAACTATTAAAAAAAAAAAAAAAAAAATAAATGTCAAAAATTAGCTTCTAGGTACTCACTTAAGGAACCTCTGCACAAAATTTCATACTCCTAGAACTAACACTTTTCGTACAAAATTTCACCCCCCACTTTCACTACCCTTAGGCTATACATTTCCAAAATCGCTTATCAATGTTCAAATGCGCCACATCTGGGCAAAAGTTCATACTCCTAGTAGGTACAGATTTTTTTGTATAATTACATCCCTTTATTTAATTACACCCCCTTATGGGTCGAATTTAAAAAATTACTTAGTAGTGCTCATCTTAGAGAACGAATTAATATTCTCCGTATTTACTCCAGTTTCCTAATACTAGCATAGATAACACATAATCATAGGCTCAGTTAATTTTTTATTGAATAGAAGTAATTTTTATTAGAAGGTACAACAAAATTAAAATCTAAAATTTTATTTTCATAGCTACGTTTTTTTTATAGCCTTAGGATGCCTCATGTACTATCGAATACAATAAATATAATCAATACATATTTCTTTTTAAATATCGAGAAATAAAATATGTTTGGCAACACCGTACGAAATATCGCCGCGCGTAGTCCTCAAAATTTAAAAATATTAGCATTTTCAGGCTTCGATTATGTTCAAAAGCGCCACCGTATGACAAATCACTAAAGCTTCCACACGAGAGTTCTTAAACCATAATATTCTTTTGGATATACTTATTTTCGACTAGTTTCGGTGCCTCTGATGTTTCTTGACATTTTTGTGAATTGGCCTTTTCTATTTCTTGTTTTAAAATTTCGATTTTTTATTTACATCGTCCTCAATTTGTGTTATTTTGTCTTGTAGCTCCGTAGAATTCTCTATAATCTTTTCTTCTAATTCCCTGGAATTTTCTGTTATCTTTTCTTCTAAATTAAGTATTTTATTATTAAAGTTGGTCTGTACCTATTTTCCTAAAAATATACAAAGAAAAAAAAAACTTTCTAAAATATTAATTAAATCCTGGGAATTTTCATCATTTTATCTTCTAAATTATTCAAATTGCCGTTTAAATTGTCTTGCAATTCCCGCGAATTTTCTGTAATTTTGTCATTCAAACTGTCTTCTAATTTTTGAGAGTTTTCCGTCATTTTAGCTTCTAATTTTGTAGGCACGAGTCAAGGTCACCTTCGAACTCAAAGCAAAATGTGTCCGGATCCTCGCCTTCCTCCCTTAAAACGTCTCTCAGTCTAGTTTGCAAAATGCTTTTCTTTCCATCGGTTTCGCACTCTCTCCCTTCCAATATGGATTTCAGTTCGACACTTTCAAGTCTTTCAACAGTTTTTTTTTTTTTTTTTTTAGTTTTTCTTGTTCATCACACACGCCACACCTGACACCAATTGTTACGTTTTTCGTAGGTTCCGTGTGGATAGAAAGTCACAATTTATTTAAACACTATTTATTTAACACTAATTAACAAAAACAATAACGATAAAAAGACTTATAGAACTATTTACAAACGATTTATAACTAAGAATTTATTTTTGAATTTTAGCGTGTCAACTGTATATTTATAACTGCCCTCTCTAGGCCACTGCCGCCGGTTTTTATACCGACAGGTAAAAGAAATCTAGAATAGTCCAAAGATCGTTAGGGGCATAGAGAAGGTTTTCGAATGTTCTCGTATGTACGAGTCCATTCTAGTGGGTCTCGATTCTTCACGAACGAATGAATCATTGCGGTGTCTTTGCGATGTTAAGGTCATCCGAGTGCGGGCCATAGTTAGAGGTTAGGTTTGGGTCCACACCGGCTCGCAACAATATCATTCGTTAATTTTGGATATCAAGATAAATCTGAAATTATAAAATTAATTATAGAATTTTTTTTTTGATTTAGGTATATTTTAACCTAAAAATAAATTCGTCCCAGCTAGTGCTCGTCTAGTGGCTATTTTAAACAAATTCTGAACCATTGCCATACCTATATTCTATCACTGAATAAAAAATTAAAAAAAAATTTTATTCAATGTATTCTATTAATTGTGCCGAAGCTGTTTAATAAATTAACCATAATTTAAAGTTTTACATTTAAAAAGCCGAGTATCGTATTTTTCGTATTTCTTTTTATTTTATCAGTTGCAATCAATAATTATTTAGATAAAAGAAGAAAATTAATTTTAGTGTTCGGCAGGTGTTCGGTGAAATTTGGTGAAATGAAATGAATCAGTTTGTTTAGTAGTAGCCTTTGTTCTGAACGAAATGAAAATTTTCACTCTTAAACTGATTTATTCCTACGTGGTATAGGAAATAACAATGATTTCTGGATGTTTCTATATCGGATCGTTCCTTTCTTTGTCGATCCCCTTTATAAATCAGTTTAAGTGAAAATTTTCAGTTCGTTCAGATCGAAAGAATACTACTATTGTACTGTCGTACTATCAGGGTGCAGCCACACTATCCTAAAAACGGCGTATCGGCGTAACGGCGTAATGACCATGAATAGATTTCCAGTAATTCTATTGGCTGAAACATTCATCTGTCAGAAATTTTATCTGTCAAATTCATCTGTCAAAAATTTCAGCCAATAGAATTACTGGAAATCGATTCAATGTCGTTACGCCGTTACGCCGATACGCCGTTTTTAGGATAGTAGGGAGTTTTCGTTGCTTACAAATTGCAAATCCGGTTAACGCTAATTGACAACTTTGACATTTCAATTTCGATTATCGTATATCGTAACCGCTAACTGCCGATATTTTACGGACGTTAGCCAAAGCAGTTAACATAGCGGTACGCATGCGCACTAGCGCAGTAGAACACAACATTGGAAAATACAGATCTAAATCTCCAATCCTCGTTCTATTTTTGTTTATGTTTTCATTACTTATTTTATCTGTGTTAAACTCGTTGGGGAATTCTTAGTGCTTCAACTAATCGAGGGATGTCTTTTTTTTTCAAAGCGGAAATTAGCTTTGCACTCTTGGTCAGATAATATTTCTAGGTTAAACTCTGCTCGATATTCGATGTTGTTTTCAAATCCTTCCAACAACATAGCATCATCCAAATCCGATTCATTACTAGAGTCCAATAAAATTAAATTGTCCATCCTATATAGCGATACCCAATAAAGTCATATAAAGCACTTTCAAATCAAAAAACAAATCAAAAAAAATCAAATAAGTGACCGTAATTGTCAGTTTTCGGTTATCGTATCGTATGTCGGCTCCGAACCGATGAACCGAAAGTCCGAAAACTGTTTTTTTATCTGTCAAAATAGCGGTTATGGTTACGTATCCGTTAACCGTTCCGTTGAATTTTTTTAAAGCAACGAAAACTCCCTAGTGTGGCTGCACCCTCAAGCCCCGTTCTCAGAACAACGTCGTCTCGCGGGCGACACAGTTTGACATTTCAAACAACCAATGGGAGCTGTACTAAATTTAAAATTGACAGCTGTTTGAATTTTTGTACAAATCTCACTGGTTCTTTTGGCGTGTCGCTCGACAATACCGATGTTCTGAGAACGGGGCTTAAAGCCCCGTTCTCAGAACAACGTCGTCTCGCGGGCGACACAGTTTGATATTTCAAACAACCAATGGGAGCTGTACTAAATTTAAAATTGACAGCTGTTTGAATTTGGTATAAATCTCATTGGTTCTTTTGATGTGTCGTTGGCGACAGTCGCAGTTCTGAGAACGGGGCTTCAGAGTACCTAAAACCGACGAGTAGCGACAGTCCTGTTTTCAATTTTCTTTGCGGCTGCGCGAAATAAGTAGGTTATCTGGTTATCTGTCATACGAAGAAGCGAAGTTGCCACTGTTGCCATTTATCAAATATCTCTATATACTTTATTTCAAGTATACCTCAGGCAACGAATCGTTTTTTAATTATTTATTAGCAGTAAGATATTTTATACATTCAAATTTAGAAATAAGGATAAAACAAAACAAAAAAGATATCTATAAAACTTTATAATTAATTCCACTTCAAATTGTGAGCAGTGTATACCAGTATTGAATACGAAAGCGTATATTATATTCATTTTTTTTTTTATATAATATTGAATTATAAAAACGGGTTTTCATAAATTAACAAATCAGCTAAAGGAAGAAAAGCAACTGGATGAATTTATATATAAATGTTTGACTATATTTTTAAAGTTAAAGCCAGTTTTGACAGTTGTCAGGCTTAAAGTTGTTCGATTTTTGATAAATGCGGTTAGGCCGAAAGAAATAGCTGTCAGCCTTCTAACAGCCGTCGTGCTCAGGCTGCTGTCTGATTTGATGGCCATGTTGTGAAAGAAAAAATTGAGCCGTCAATTTAACAGGTGTCGTGGCTTAGTTAAAACTGATTTGATAAAAATGATATTGATGCTTCCTCTGCCTATAGCCATTTTATTTGTTCATTATTTAACATAACTGTCAAATTTGACAGCTATCGTTTTTTAAGTTCTCCGTTTTTTATGAAAATCTATATTGGTCATATTGATGTCCATACAGCACCAGTGGTACTGAGAGTTCAGCATAATTCAAAAGTAAAATAAATTTAAGAAAAAAACTTTTTACAAACAAGCTTTTATTTAAATACATTAAAAAGAAAAAATAAACTTTTTTTTAAAACTTTTATTATGTCATTACACAATTTTATATTATATCACATACACTCATATATCGCTTGTCGCGAGATATGAGTGTACAGTTGCACTCATAAAAATCTGGTACAACTTTATCTTGTAATTCTTGTAATTCCAATATCTTGTAAATCTATCATTATCAGGATAATCATCCAGTTTAGCCACATTTGTGTCTTTTGTGTCCGAATATAAGAGCTGAAAACGTTGTAACGATCTGGCAAAAACCTATGTCTTATAAAAAAACGAGACCTCTTTTCCTTTCTCTCTGAATTCTCATGAGCTATCCATAAAAAAAAACAGTAATTTAGAAATATCTGTTTGAACAGTTTGCATACCTAATAATAGACAATGACCGAGTATTAAACCAAAGAGCTTCGATATCTACTGGCTTCAGTTACAAAACCAAATATATCACACAATGTTCAAAATGTAACAATTGCGGAAATGGCTGCCGTATCCGGAGCAGTTAAGTCGATATTGAAGATTGTTTACCGGACTACGACACTGGTTAATTTCTGTCGCTGGCACCCATAATGGCGGCGTGCCACACGGCAGGCCAACTCGCTTTGGCGGGAACGCTGCGCGCATACCCTTGCGCACACCGCCATTATGGGTGCCAGCGACAGAAATTAACCAGTGTCGTAGTCAGTCGTAGTCTTTGTCATCGAGAACTAGGTTCGAAAACTACATGTTATTTTTTGAAAATCATGATAAACTACCATCAAAGGGAAGTTAATGAAGTTTATGTAGAGGGTGTAGTTTATGTAACCTATGTATGTAACTTTCAAATGTCAAAGGTTTGAGGTGAGGTTATAATAAGTTGAGGTTTTAAACACATAATGTATTTAAGAAAAGAAGAAGAAATATGGCTTTAAATATAATATTTACATCATATTATCTCTATTACACCTCATACAAAGGGAAAAATATTCATGTTTATCAATTACATAGTTTATTAACGAAGTTTTCAGCGAAGTTAATGAACGGAAAAAGACGAAGTTTTTGAAGAAAAACTACACGTAGTTAATCAGGTAAATTATGTCTTAGTTAACTACTTCCGAACCCTGTCGAGAACATAGTTACGGCAGCTTTGAGTCAGTAGCGTGCGGTTTAATTTATTTTATTCTTTTCTTTGAGTATATATTTTGTTTTTTTAGTTTTATTTTTGTTTATTGTGTGATATATTTGGTTTATGTAGTTTAGTAGTACAATGGAAGTCTGAAATTCTTTTAGTTTTTAATACTCAGTCATTGTCTACGGCATTCAAAGGAATTTTTATTATTATATCCTGCAAAAATGACAAACAAGATTAATTTCTAAATTACTGTTTTTCTGATTATCCGTATCTATCTTCAATTTTTATGGATAGCTCATGACAATTCAGAGAGAAAAGAAAAAGAAGTCTCTCGTTTTTTTTTTAATTATTAAGGTCTGCTGTTTTTAATAAGATGTTTGCCAGATCATTTTGGCAAATTTCAGTACCCGTATATATTCGGACACAAAGTTTTTAAATGTTCTTCTAAACTGGATGAATTTATCCTGGATAGGAATAATGACAGGTTTACAATATATTGGAATTAGAAGAATTACTAGATAACTAATTACAAGATAAAGTTGTACCAGATTTTTATGAGTGCAACTGTACACTCAAATCGCTTGTCGCTAAGCTTATATAATATAAAATTGTGTAATGACATAATAAAGTCGAAAAAAAAAAAAAAGAAAAGTTTTTTTTTTTTTCTCTTTTTAATGCATGTTTTAAAATAAAAGCTTGTTTTAAAAAAGTTTTTTTCTTAAATTTATTTTTTACTTTTAAGTTATGCTGGTTTCTCAGTGCCACACACAAACTCAATTTTTTCTTAAATAACTACCTATGGGCATCCTAATATTATGCGTATCGATTTTCATTAAAAAAGAGAACTTAAAAAAAGGACAGCTGTCAAATTTGACAGTTCAATTGTGAGACAAATAAATGAAAACACTTTACATATTAAAAAAAAAAAAAACTGATTTTTATAAAAATCGACAATTTGAGATTTTTGACAGCTGTCAAATTTGACAGCTCAATTTTTTTTTCTTTCCTTTTAACCCATGTATTATCTATATATAGATTTTATCAAAATCGGACAACATAGAACTTTTTTTGACAGCTGTTAAATTGACAGCTCAATTTTTTTTCTTTCATTTTAGCCCATGGCCATCCTATATATCGATTTTTATCAAACTCGGACAACTTTGAAATTTTTGACAGCTGTCAAATTTGACGGCTCAAATTTTTTTGACGGCTTGGCTTTTTAAAAATATAAACATTTATATTTAAATTCATCAGTTACTTTTCTTCCTTTAGCTGATTTGTTAATTTGTGCAATTTGAATATTAACAAAATTTGCTATGTCTATTGATGAACATAATTTGTACGTAGCCTCTTTAGATTTTTCAATAGATAATTTATTGGGTATCTCTTTAATTCTTGTTTGTAACTCCTGAACTCCTGGCATGTTTTTTAATTTTAATTGTCTATTCTCTAAAGTTAAATGTTTAATTGATTTTTTCATTTTTACTTTTTGAGGAGTATGCGCGGTTAACGATTCATTTGTTTAGATAAAAGTATTGTGTAAATAAAATTCAGTTTCAGTCAATTACAGTATTTTTTAATACGACCCTGTCTAGCAAAAGTTTATTTTCTGGAAATTTTTTGATACGTTTTAATCCGGCCCTGACCCGGCACCCATAATGGTGGTTTCAAGGTCAAATTTTATAGAAATTTTAAACAATGGGATTCAGCAATACGTGAACGAAGCAATACCGGT
>NW_022146260.1:13748-202425 GCF_002938485.1 Sitophilus oryzae | reverse complement strand
CCCAGTTTTTGAGATCTAAATGAAGTTCGAAATCGCCGTTAGGGGCGCTTGTGATGATTGGGATACTAAATACACAACTTCTTATGGCAAGAATAACTATTTTGTTATAAATTATAGAGCCAAGTTAATATTTGGGCATATTTTACCAGAGTTAGCTTTTAGAAACGTGGTTTTCTAATTGGGCAATGTGCGTGGCTAAAATTGTGAATACAAAACCTTAAATTTGAGTTTGAAAGGTAAGTTAGAAGTTAGGTTATATTAGATACCGGTTTAATATATCCTTTTCCTAAGTTGATATTATAAAAATGTTTTATTATGTGGTTCTTTTTAATGCATACACGACCGAAGAAACATATAAGCTGCTAAAATAAATCTTCCCTAGAACTGTTGTACAAAAAGATAGAAGTTCCAGCAACAAATTTATCACCAGTTCAACCTTTGATTTGATGTAAACAGTAATTGTTTCTTGATAGAAATACCCGAATGAAATAGTTTATGAATTGTGATTATTGTTAATTGTTTATTAATAGTTTGTTGATTAAGTTTTAAAAGGTTCATGGTTTTCATTAAAACATTTGAAATTGACATGTTTACATGCAGTTTAGTGTGATACCATTTTAATAAAACATTAAAATCTTCGAACTAGTAGTGGTTTTATGACGATTGACAGATTGAATAACGAAAATTAAGAGTATTTTATCAGGAATAACTTAATCATAAATGGAAACTGAAGTCGAACGTTACCATTGCACCCTTTGTTCGGTGTTATCTATTCCATAACTTTTTATAGCTGAAACTAGAGAGTGGGTATATTGAGCTGAAACGTTTCCTGTGTTCAATAGCGTTTTTTCTAGCGTTGAATTGTAAGTTTTAATGTCATTAGCAAAGGTTTGCAAATTGTCACTGTTTTGTGAACATTAAATTTCAAGATATATTATATTCAATGTCTCAGAATGTCACCTAATAATAATTGTAAAGGTTTTTCTATTGATATTCACTTTATTAATATAAGGTGGGTTTGTAAATAAAATGTTAATGGATAAATGAAGTAACCTCAGTTTATCTTCAAAGAAACACAAGAAAATACAGGTTGTGAATATGTATATACACTGACTTATTTCATCAATATAAATATTTATTTAGCAATATTAATACATTACAACTTTTGTTTCTATTAACTAATTCCACTAAATTTAATAAATAAAATATACAATATATAAATTTAATATACAATTTAGCACTTAGATATTAAATATCTATATGTACTATGCCAAAAAATAAAACAGGAACATCATATTATATCAAGAACTTTTCCCTTTGATGATATTTTTGTTGTTGACAGATTAGACTGATAGTCAAAAACAAAAAATCAATAATATTATGATAGTTGAAACCATTTTTTTTTCAATTTGTTGCAATTAGATTTATTAGTAGAGGTAAAAATCAAGTGTAACTTTTCATACACAGCTGCTGTGTGCATCTGCCATTTGTTTAATTCCATTCCAGTCAATGGTCTTCCATTTAAATCGCTTCAATCTGCAAACCTAAAATTTATTTGTTTTTTGAATGCGTAATTTGAGACAGTGGATAAATAATTAAGACGTAAATAGTTTGAGCCACATGGTTGCTTTATTTTCAGCAAGTCTTTACCTACAGCATACTTCAACTCCATGCATTATGCTAACCATAAGAGAAAATAAAAAATGTATATATTACTAGTCTAAATATTGAGAATTAGGTATACTGAGAATTATTATATCTAATAAGTAAAAATAAAAACAACTAATAATATTACCATAGCTTAATTTCAGAACAGACTCCCATTCTATTGACAGATATTAATATGTTTTCAAGTTCTTCAAAACTAGATATTTCTGAACTTTTCTCTTCAAAAGTAATTTCTGTTTTCCCAAATAAAACAAATAGAGTAAATTAAAACACAACTTTATACCAACAAAAATAAATACTTAATATCTACAACTTATAGACACTTATCAACACAAATTATAATTTTTTTTTTTGGCAAGTAAGTATCATCCCACTCAGCAAAGACTATTTCATTTGAACCTGAAATAAATGTACCTGCCCATCGCTTGTTTGGTGTGCCAACTGCAGCCAAACTATTTTTCAAGTGTGAACATAGTAACTCTACTGTCTGTAACATCAACTGGCACATTAGTAATATCACGAAGAATTTCATTCTCATTCTCAAAGTTAGGTTCTGAAGTTTGATTTTCAACATGATTAATAGGCAGACCTTTTACTTTTTTGAATTAGAAACTTTTTCAGTTGCTTCTCTCCTTACACATGGTGGTTTCCTCTTTCTTTTATTACTGAAATGTGAAGGCGGAGTTAGGAAAAATTATTGGAATTGAACCCTCCTTTAATAATGGTCTACCCCGCTCAATTCTACTGATAGTTCAGTCAGTTAATTTGATCTCATAATGAGTAAAAATATCTTCATCTAGAAAATGTAGTTCACAAACAGCATCTTTGCTGCTAAGTGTCTTGTCTGATCTAGGTATCGCCTTTTGCCACTGCCGTAGCAAGCTAGGATCCTAATAAAAGATATATAATTGTTAAATAAAATAAAAAAAAACATTTTCACTATTAAAGCTGTTATTTTGAAATACGAATCTTGAAGTATAAATATTTAATATTTCACTCAATAGCACTGTTCAAACTGTAGTTAATATAGGTACATGTCAACAGGTAATTTTAGCACCTAGTAAGTATTAGTGTTTAATTTTATAACAAGGCCTCTTAGGTTATGTTATACACATGTTGATTTTAGGCTATATTTCCTATTAATTTGGTTTATAATTTAATCTGTTCACTGACAGTATATAATTTTAATGTTTTTCTTAACATCTATCCATAATTTTATAAATAAATAGTCATACTACTTACATTAGAAGCTTTGAAAAGGCTTGGGTTTCTTTCACACCGTTCTTTATTTGCCTTGTTTTTATTGGGATTCCCACTTGTACAGCCAGGTACAAAGCAATTTCTACTACGACTCATTGTTGTACTGCACAAAAATTCAATTAGAATTAACTATATTTATTAAAAAGCTTACAATTAAATCGTATACTAACAATGAAAATGTAGTATCCCAGTCGATCGCAGTGCCTCTGCTGTCAAACCGAGGAAGCTGCTTAAAAGTGGGGACAGAAATTTCAAATTTGCCCATTGCCGATAAATCTCCTTTTTTAAGCCCTCCATAGTCTGTAGCGTTGGGTCTTATGACTCTTTTTAGTGAGCGCGCTCACTTCGTTCAGCTCACTAATATATATATACTATCCAGTTTGTATGTTAATGGAAATTCTTGCTTTGCTATCATCACTATGGAGGGCTTAAAAAAGGAGATTTATCGGCAATGGGCAAATTTGAAATTTCTGTCCCCACTTTTAAGCAGCTTCCTCGGTTTGACAGCAGAGGCACTGCGATCGACTGGGATACTACATTTTCATTGTTAGTATACGATTTAATTGTGTTTTTAATAAAATTTATAGTTAATTTACTGAATTTTAGCAATTTAACAATGAGTCGTGGTAGAAATTGCTTTGTACCTGGCTGTACAAGTGGGAATCCCAATAAAAACAAGGCAGATAAAGAACGGGGTGAAATAAACCCAAGCCTTTTCAAAGCCCCTAATGTAAGTAATATGACTATTTATTTATAAAAATTATGGATAGATGTTAAGAAAACATTAAAATTATACTGTCGGTGTAGATAAGTATAAACCAAATTAATAGGAAATATAACCCTAATAACTCAGCTGTGTGTCTTTATAACCTAGGAGACTACTAAAATTAAAATAATTAATACTTACTAGTGCTAAATCTGTTGACTTTAATATTAACAGTTTGGGCTGTTATTGGTGAATGATAAATATTTGCTCAGATGTGATCTCAAATAACAGCTGTGGTGAATGTTTTATTTTGTTAACAATTATATATCTTTATTAGGATCCTAGCTTGATACAGCAGTGGCAAGTGACTGCAGATCAGGCTAAGATTGCTGGCAACAAGATACTGTTTGTGAACATTTTCTAGATGAAGATATTATGACTCATTATGAATCAAGTAACTGTGAGGAACATCAATGTCGTGGCCAGTGCATTTCAGTATTAAGGAGTTTCAATTCAAATTTCTGAAATAAAGAAAGAGAAGGCTCCACAATGATAACAGAAGATGGCTGGTTCTAGTGAAAAGAGATAAAGGTCTGCCTGTGTTGAAAATCTCAGAGACTCTTTGAAGATGAGTAATTCGTGTTTAATATTGCCAGTTGATACAGACAGTGGAGACCTATGTTCTAGAGTGAAAAATAGTTAAATATCGAATTATTAAATTTGTTATAAAAGAATTATTTGGATTTTTGACTAGCCGTGTAAGGCAACACTCGTGAGAATAATAAGAAATAATTTGAAAATTATTGTATTGTGGTTGATACTTTTGATTTATTGTTTTTTTTTTTTTTTTTTTTTTTATTTTTTTTATGAATAAACTCTTTAAATTAATATTTTTGTTTTAATTATTTTGTAGCTAGGTATTTTTTAGAATGCATTTTTTTAAATTGTAATTTTTGTGTTCTTGATATGTATGATGTTTCCTGTTTTGTTTTGGCATAGTACATATAGATATTTAATATCTAAGTGCTAAATTGTATATTAAATTTATATATTGTATATTTTATTTATTAAATTTAATTGGAATTAGTTAATAGAAACAAAAGTTATAATGTATTAATATTGCTAAAATAAATATTTATATGATGAAATAAGTCAGCGTATATACATATTCACAACTCTGTATTTTTGTGCTTTTTAGAAATAAACTAGGTATTTATTTCATTAATATTTTATTTACAAACCACCTTATATTAATAAAGAAGTGAATATCAATAGAAAAACCTTTACAATTATTAGGTGACATTGAATATAATATATCTTGAATTTAATTGTCTGAAACAGTGACAATTTGCAAAACTTTACTAATGACATTTAAAACACAATTCAACGCTGAAAAACGCTATTGAACACAGGAAACGTTTCAGCTCAATATACCTACTCTCTAGTTTCAGCTATAAAAAGTTATGGAATAGATAACACCGATCAAAGGGTGCAATGGTAACGTTAGTCTTCAGTTTCCATTTTATGATTAAGTTATTTCCTGATAAAATACTCTTAATTTTCGTTATTCAATCTGTCAATCTCCATAAAACCACTACTAGTTCGAGAAGATTTTAGTATTTATTAAAGTAGTCACACTAAACTGCGTAACAAACATGTCAATTTCAAATGTTTTAATGAAAAACTATGAACCTTTAAACTGCATCAACAAAACTATTAATAAAACACTAACACAAACACCATAAAACTTCTTTCATTTCGCATTTTCTCATCAAAAGAAACAATTGTTTATCAAATCAAAGGTTGAACTGGTGATAAATTTGTTGCTGGAACTTCTATCTTTTTTATACAACAGTTCTAGGGAAGATTTATTTTAGCAGCTTATATGTTTCTTCGGTCGTGTATGCACTAAAAGAACTCACATAATAAAACATTTTTTATAATATCAAGCAGGAAAAGGATATATTAAACCGGCATGCAATATAACTA
The DNA here is from genome assembly GCF_002938485.1 of Sitophilus oryzae. Classification (NCBI taxonomy): domain Eukaryota; kingdom Metazoa; phylum Arthropoda; class Insecta; order Coleoptera; family Curculionidae; genus Sitophilus; species Sitophilus oryzae. Next base: position 196,802 of record NW_022146260.1, on the reverse strand, counting down.
ACTAACTTTTTCAAACTCAAATTTAAGGTTTTGTATTCACAATTTAGCCGCACATTTGCTCAATTAGAAAAAACCACGTTTCTAAAAGCTAACTCTGGTAAAATATGCCCAAATATTAACTTGGCTCTATAATTTATAACAAAATAGTTATTCTTGCCATAAGAAGCTGTGTATTTCTAGTATCCCAATCATCACAAGCGCCCCTAACGGCGATTTTCGAACTTCATTTAGATCTCAAAAACTGGGCCCATAATTTTTGCGTTCGATTCGCCTCCTCCTTTTAGACTCCATACTACAGACAAAAGACAAGTCACCCCCATGTCACCCCATGGTACAAACCTTAGATTAAGAATAAAGTACAACAGGGTTGCCACAAGAAAATTTTTGATTGTGCAGAACTTGACCATAAAAATGTGTAGCATTGTGTAGCAATCCATGACCATGACCCATGACCAATAATTGTAAACTATCCAATTAGACCAAGAATAAGACGTAAAATCGCCAAATTTTAAAGCATAATTACGAGTCTCGATAAGAGTCTCACTTCCACTCGTTTGTATACGTCAATATATTCATTTCCCATTTCACTTCTTCTCATGCCAGCAAATATTGCAATGACGTCAAAATTGACGAAACTTTTTATTTTATGAAAAAATTAGACCGGTTAAAGTCTGTTTTAAAACTGTAAAACAATTCAAGGACTGTTTAATGCCAATTTTGTCCATAGAAACTGCAGTCCTTGCTGATATGGGAGGAAAAGTGAAATAGGGATTGAATATTATTCACGTATGCTAACGAGTGGACCGAACTACTGTGAAATTTGGCCTCTGAATTTGGCCAAAGTACGTGTTATGTATTATTTAAGGAATTAAACAGTCCTGTCTATTTACCGTTTTTGACTCGACCAATGCGTGACCGAAATGATGTTTGTCAGTTCAAAATTTAGAGTTTACTTGCGGCCTCTTTTAATGTAACTCAAACAACTTAAATAACCTAGATAGCAAAAAGCAAAAAAACAGCTTTTGTCAGCTGATTTACTGTTTTGGTATTATTTTTTATAATAAATATGTAAATTGTCAAAATGTGTAGCACAGGCCATTGTGGTGTAGCTGTGCAGTCATGGAAGCAAATGTGTAGCAAAATACACAATTGTGTAGCTTGTGGCAACCCTGAAGTACAAACACAGGTACAAAGAAAACAAGGTATGATCGATAGCGGCCCTAATTTCATTCAGTTTGCGCATACCACCTGTGACGTCATACGCCATACAAAAAATATCCATATTGTCAAAGAATATCTTAATACAAACAAAACTATAATATTCTTTGATATTGTTCAATTGCCACTAATAAAAAAGACATAAAATAGGGAAGAATTAGGACATAACCCCAAAAGTTATGTCAGATCATCGAGCTTGATATTTGAAAAGTTATGATATATTTATTATGTGTTCATGTGTTTGACAATTTGAAATTAGCGCGAAGAGCTTGCCGACCAATAGTGCCGTTTATCACCTGTGACGTAGTGACCAACCTGCGCAATATCATACCTTGTTTTCTTTGTATTATGGAGTGTAGAGGTAAGGAGAAACAACTCCGTGCATTAAAATATGGTCAAAAAAAGGGAAGAATTAGGATGGCGCTGCTGTAGCAAAAACCTAAAATTTAAGACATGCGCCGAACATTTTTAGAACAGCTGATTCAAAGAACATTTGATCGTCTAATGCATAGATAAAAGAAAAAAAAAAAATTTTTCAAAAAAAATACAAATTTATTTTTAATGTCAGCATGAAATAAAATTACAGATTTTTATTCAGCAGCAATAGACTAGGCTCTTTTTTTATTGCTCTCATAAGTTATTTCGCAAATGTCATTCAAGACGACGAAAACATTATTCTGATCGTTTAGCTAAAATTAATGTTTTATAATTAAATTTGAAAAAAATTATTTAAAGTAATAAAAAAAAAAAAAAGGTTTTAAAAATAAATATAAATGTTTTTTTTTTTTATTAAAGTTTTTAATACCAAACATTTATTTAGTATAAAAGTAAGTCAACATGTGGTTTTTATTAATCAATTATTAAAGCAATAGACTGAGCCTCTTTTTTATTTTTTCGTAAATTAATTAAAGTTATTTGCGTAAAATTCTCATTCAAGATGAAAAAAAGCTTTAGTTTAAAATTATGTTAATTATTAGGAAAAACTTTTTTGTTTTTTGTGTGGTATTAATAAAGTTATGTTATAGTAATTATAGTATAATTATAACAGTTATTATTATTTATTTAGTTAATAAAAATTAAGCCAATATAATGTAATTTTAATAACTGTAGCAAGTATTTATTTCGTTTTGCCAATCGTAGTTGCCTTCATTAGTGGTGGATTTTAAATGTTGTGTCGGATGGTTACTATTATACTACTTCTAGACAAGATTGTGTGCAGGATTAATGCTTCTTTTTACTCCCAGCTAATTCCTGGCTTGTGGTTGGGGTGGTAATATAATTTTATAGCCGCTTCCAGATCCTCATGTCTTCCTTGTAGTTCACCCAATAGAATCGTTCTCGCAGCTTCCTCCCAAGTTGGTAGTTGCTGTTCATTCAGATAGTGGATTTTTTAAATATATTTGGTAGTCGGATGGTTTAACTATCGTAACAATAACTACTTTTAATAATTCTTTTCTCAATCCCTTTGCACTATAATTTGCATCCCACGTATTGTAATATTTTTTCCTTTTGAATTTCGTTTCCTATTGTCCCACGGCTTGAGACGTAATGTTATAGCCCTTCCAGATCCTCATGTATATCCCTTTTCCTTGTAGTCCACCCAATAGAACTTTTCTCTTAGCTTCCTCTCAAGTTGGTTCATTAAGAATAGTGGATTTTAACCATGTTTTGTACTCGGATGGTTTAACACTGTACTGTAGACAATCATAAATAAAATTGTATACCCAACACATATTGGCCAAACTTCAACAGACTGTAATATCCATAAACCTCATCAGAAGAAAAAATTATTTTTTGGTCTAAAATGTTTTTATTTTTCGTTATTAGAATAAATTTACCTGGAATTTGTTAAATTCATTACAACATTGAATAAAAGATGCAAAGTGTTTATACATACTATAATAGATAATCTTCAATTTAAAAAGTTATGTGATAGACTCTGCTTGTAGGATCTAGACTGATAAACTCAATTTCTTTAATTGATATAACCAATAAAGTAGTAATGCTGAAATTTTTGGTTTTTGGATTTGTGCAATAAGGTCATTATTTCCATTTATTGATGCTGTTATTGCTCTACAAAATTTTGAATCTTAATCAAGGGATGTTTATGTGTATAATATTACTATTTTATGTGTATAATAATACTTGTAATGATCGAAAAACACGGCGTGCAGTTGGCTTGGAAATGAATCATCTCGATGACATTCTCCATATCATTTTACATATAAAAAGAAGCAATCCTTCAATTCATAGTCATCGCTTGACGCTGTTTTTTATTCAATCAAATTGTACTTTACGTAATATAATTATTCATTTAAATGGTTCCTGTTTTAGTTGCTTGTGTTCATATTTTGGTTTTTTATTCTGTTGTTGCTCTACAAAATGTTAATATTTATGTGTATAACATTAATCTCTTTTTTTATAGATAAATACTATGTGTATAATATTCATTTAATGGTGCCCTTCTTGCTTGTTGCTGTTGTTGCACCTCAGAATTTAAATTAACCTGAGGAAGTAGGTAGAGCTTCATCCTCCAACATTTTCTTATGTAAATACTGCAAGTGGACAGTATTTCTGATGACAATTTTATCAATAAACTTTAAACATTTGTCTTTAAAACGAAACTGCCATACCTTATCTGTAGATTTCAAAGCAATATCTAAATGCTTTTGACCTTCGCTGTAATCTAATTCTTGTTTGAAAATCAATACCTAATACACTAATATTATCCTGATGATTTTGATTTTTGATAGATTATTAAAAATACAAAGCACTTACAGTTTAACTATATTTTTGAAGTACCTACAACTTTATTTATTTCCTACTTTTATTTGTTTATAAAAATGCAACAATTTTAAAAAACTTAAAAAAAAAATAAAATCATTAAAATTAAATTTATTAAAAAAAAAAAAAAAAAAAAAAAAAAGTAAAAAAAATATAACTTTGTAACATATATTCGATAACTTAACGAAAATGTTTACTACACTTTTGATTGACTCTAAATTTTTACATATTAATACAAATAATACAATACTGGAAGTTATGAATAATGTATTTTACAGGCTTTGCCTTTGTTCTTTATTTTTCCGTCAGCTATTTCCAATCAATCTTCCCGGGAAATGATTTGATAAAATTAAAAAAATTGTTAAATTAATAAATAAAGACAAAATATTGATAAACAATAATTATTTATATTCTAAAATAAAAACAAAAACTTTTTTTGGGTTGTTTGATAATATTTTATTTTTATTCTCTGATCTATGGTTACTTTTCATTTTTTAGATTTATGCGTTTTTAGCGCCACTGTGGTCATTTGGCGAACCCTTATTCTTCCCATTTTGTGACCACTTTTTCAATAAAAGTCCCATAAGAGTTATTTCTCCTTACCTCTACACTCCATACTTTGTATCAAGCCCCGGGGTGCAACTTTGTTCAAGTTAGCAACCGATCGTTTAGAAACGATGTCGAAACCAGATCGGGGTAAAGGTGTGGATCCGGTGGCTGACCTTGAAGCCCATATTTGCTGCTTTTGATCATCGATACTACGCAAGCGCACATCTTCGATGTTGCCAAATTGCAGTTTATTTTCGAATTATTTGCAGTTGAAATTTTTTTTTTGGGTGTTAATCAATAATAATACAAATTCTATAATTAATTTTATATTTCAGATTTTATCATTGATACTCGAAAATTAAAAGGTAAGAAGGATAATTAAGGATTGTGAAATGAAAAAGTATTTATAATATATAAAATTGTAATAATAAATAACATTTATTTATAATGTTTACATTAAATTTAAAATTTTATCTTTACGCGATTTTTTCTGTAATGGTTTTTAAAAAAACTTATTAAGAATTATTTTATTTCTTTCCAAGTTAATTTAATTTCTACTTATTTACAGGCAACAATATTTTTGATTAATATAATGTATTGATGTTTTTTTTGGAAAGTACTACCATGACGGGTCTTATTATAGAACAATAAACGTCAATCGGAGATAGAGGTAACATTTTACCTATTATATAATGGTTACTAATATAATATACTTTGATTATAATTATGTTTGTATCAAATAAATTTCTTAAAAATATAAAGCATAGAATATCAAGTTAGTGGATTTTATCGAAGAGTGTGTTTGAATAAGACTAAAATAACTTTAAATGTTTTATCTTTGTCTCTTTAGAAGGGAGATGGTTTGTATCGTAAAATACATTACAGTATTTAATATCGTGTACTTTGTTATTTCTTTTGCTTAATTTACTGTAATTTCTTGTTTCCTATAATTCCAAATCTTGACAATTAATGTGGTGAAGGTTGAGTTTTTTGATCTTATTAGTTTTATAAGATAATAATAATAATGAAATACAAAGACTAAATTAAGAATTAGTTTGTGATAAAAGATACTAAGATCTTTCTTATAATTTTGTTATGTCTTCATCTTAATACTGTATTATGCTTGGTCTGGAAAATAAATGTTAAATATCTTAATTTTGCATATCCTATTCAACTTCCAATTAGGAAAAATATGGTTTATAAATTATATTTTTAATTGTTATTTTATTTGAGTCCTTTTTTGTTTATACATTATAAAATGTAGCAGAAAAATTAATACAATATATGTATAAGCAGAATTAAACAAGGTAACTGTTAATGTTTGCTGAAGCTGATTCTACACAAATTTAATTACGGAGGCTAAAAGGCCTTTTAAGGGCTCCGTAGTTTTGATGGAATGTTAAAAAAAATCTATTATGAACATGACATGGAGCTTACAGCATTTAAAAAATTTAAAGAAAAAAAAAATTTGGAATTTTTAATAGGCACTATTTTAAACGTAGCATAATAATCTGTAGGAATCCTAGAGTTTTATTTCTAATATTTTAATTGAACTGAAAATACATAATAATAAGCGTTCACGTGTTGTGCGAAATATTAAAATAATATACCGCGTACTATCATTGAAAAAAAAAATAGCGTCAGCAATGACTATGAAATGAAGATCGCTGTCATTTTATGGAAATATCCTCAATCGTCATTTCCCAGACAACTGGACGCCGTTTTTTCGATCATACGGTATATATTGACAAAAAAACACTGAAAAGCACATATTTGTTTTCAACTGAAAATAATTCCAAATAACTCACAATCTGGCAACATCGAAGATGTGCGCATGCGTAGTGTCTGTGACTATATGCAGCAAAAACTCGTTTCAAGGTCAGCCACCGGATCCACACCATTACCATTTGCTGTGTAAAGTTAATAGACATATTTTTTAATACATTAAATTATATTAAAGTAATAAAAAATATGTTGGTAAAGGTGTGGATCCGGTGGCTGACCTTGAAGCCCATATTTGCTGCTTTTGATCATCGATACTACGCAAGCGCACATCGTCGATGTTGCCAAATTGCAGTTTATTTTCGAATTATTTGCAGTTGAAATTTTTTTTTGCGTGTTAATCAATAATAATACAAATTCTATAATTTCAGATTTGAAACATGAACAAAGTTGCACCCCCGTTCTCAGAACAGCGACACGTCAAGAGGACCAATGAGATTTGTACAAAATTCAAACAGCTGTCAATTTTAAATTTAGTACAGCTCCCATTGGTTGTTTGAAATGTCAAACTGTGTCGCCAGCGACAAGGCCGACAAGACGTCGTTCTGAGAACAGGGCTTCATCAAAGAGTAGATAAGACTACTACTCTTTGACTATGGTTTGTTCAAAAAGCGGCACGCGGCGTAGTACAAGGCTTGATCATTTTTTAAGAAATTTTTGATTGTTAATTTTATTTTTCTGCAAACTAAACAGTTGTTTTTTATTAAAAAATAGCAGACAAAGGTAAGAAAGGTAATGTCCATGCCTAAGTTTTTATTTCACTGGCTATTCTTTCTAGAAATTATACCATCCAGCCCTCCTATTTAATTATTAAATGAAAGTGTGAAAGAGATATCAAGGTCTATTCTGTTAAAATATCATCCGACCAGTCTAGGCCCTGTTGTGAACCAGAAGGTGTGCTAAGTTGGATGTTGGATATAGAATGGAAGGAATATCATGGCCGAGAACAAGGCATAATTGTATGCCCCTTGATGTAGGGGGGTAGGTTTGTTTCTAATAGGCAGTAAAACCAAAAATTCTACTGTGAATCTTCATATTCTAGGCCTGTAAAGATAAATAATTCCTGGAGCCATCTCGAGGTATAGTACTCAAGTCGGATCGAATCAATAGATAGCACAATGAAAAGAAATAATAGCCATCATAAAACTGTAAATATGTATATAACTAGTACAATGTAGCTATTTAACTGTAAGTACAATGTAGCTAGATATTTAGTAGAATAGGGGTATTATAAATTAATACAAAATACAATAATTGGTCACTCTTTCCATTCCCATTCAATTCTTCCCATTTAATCATTTTCCCATAAAAAAAGGAAAATTAAAATTAAGAGTGCCCTTAACCAAAAATAGTGAAATAAATGGAGATAGTCAAATTTTATATTAGCGTGTAAGACTTTGAATAAAAAGGTGTAAAAGGATTATAAATGCTGTATTTATATCCTTTAATATCATGATAATATAAAAATTGAGTAGGTATCTCCATTTATTTCACTGTTTTTGGTTAAGGGCACCCTTAGTTTTAATTGCCTTAAAAATAATAAGTATAATAATAATTTAAATCTCCCGCTCTTTCATAGTTCGTACCTGTAGCCAAGTAGAGGGCGCTAAAAGCGCAATCTCCCAATATTTTACCACGCGATTCACCACTCTCTAAACTATTAACTTTCTCTATGGTGGAACCGCTTTTGCTATTTCACTTTCCCGCCCCTGGTGAATACCATAGAGAAGCTGGTAAAGGTGTGGATCCGCTGGCTGACCTTGAAGCCCATATTTACTGCATTTGATCATCGATACTACGCAAGCGCACATCGTCGAGGTTGCCAAATTGCAGTTTATTTTCGAATTATTTGCAGTTGAAAATTTTTTTTGAGTGTTAATCAATAATAATACAAATTCTATAATTAATTTTATAATTTCAGATTTATCTTATCATTTTATATATCAGATATCCAAAATTAAGGAATGATATATAAAATTGAATATATAAAATTGTAATAATAATAAAACATTTATTTATATATTTACATTAGAATTAAAAATTATCATTTACTGATTTTTTCTTAATGGTTTTAAACTTCTTAGAATTATTTTATTTCTTTCAAGTTATTTAATTTCTAGTTATTTACAGGCAACAATAGTTTTGATTATATATAGGTATTGATGTATTGAAGTACTACCATGACGAGTCTTATAGAACAATACACGTCAATGGGAGATAGAGGTAACATTTTACCTATAATGTTACTAATATAATATACTTTGATTATAATGTTGGTATCATAATTTCTTAAACATATCAAGTTAGTGGATTAATAGCAATTTTAGACATATATTTTTTATCGAAGAGTTGTGGTGATAAGACTAAAATAAGCTTTATGTTTTATCTTTTTCTCTTTAGAAGGGAGATGGTTTGTGTCGTAGAATACTTTACAGTATTTAATGTCGTATACTTTGATATTCTTTTCTTAATTTACTGTAATTTCTTGTTTCCTATAATGCCAAATCTTGACAATACGGTGAAGGTTGAGTTTTGATCTTATTAGTTTTATCACAGATAACACATAATCTTTTTTATGTGTTATCTGTGGTTTTATACCTGTGTTTATACAAGCCCAAATTAAGACTTAGTTTGTGATTTATATTAAGATCTTTCTTATATTTGTTGTCTCAATCTTAATACTATATTATGCTTTGTCTGGAAAATAAATGTTAAAATATCTTAATTTTGCATATATCCTATTCCATCCTTCCATTAGGAAAAAAATGGTTTATAAATCATATATCACATATGCTAAGAAAATCACATAAATTAGGTGTAAGAATAGAGAAATCTTAAGGTAGCAGAAAAATTAATGCAATATATGTATAAGCAGATTAAACAAGGTAACTGTTAATGTTGCTGAAGCTGATTCTACCATTTTAATTACGGAGGCTAAAAGGCCTTTTAAATTAAGGCCTCCGTAGTTTTGATGGAATGTTAAAAAAACTATTATGAACATGACATGGAGCTACAGCATTTAAAAATTAAAAAAAAAGAAAAAACTTGGACACATCCCTTTTAATTTCCCGAATTTTTAATAAAGCCCTTTTTAAACGTAGCATAATAATCTAGAGCAAATAGATTAATTATAGGAATCTAGAGTTTTATTTCTATTCAGGTATTGTGCGAAATATTAAAATAATAACATAAATAATATACCGCGTACTATGATTGAAAAAAAATAGCGTCAGGGATGACTATGAAATGAAGATCGCTGTCATTTTATATGGGAAATGTCCTTAATCGTCATTTCCCAGCCAACTGGACGCCGTTTTTTCGGTCATACGGTATATATTGACAAAAAAACACTGAAAAGCACATATTTGTTTTCTACTGAAAATAATTCCAAAATAACTTGCAATCTGGCAACATCGAAGATGTGCGCATGCGTAGTGTCTGTGACTATATGCAGCAAAAACTCGTTTCAAGGTCAGCCACCGGAACCACACCATTACCAATTGTACCGAGAAGCTTTATATTTTTCTATGATGACTTTATATTTCTTATATATATATATATATCTATATTCTCTGTGGTTCAGTTAATGATTCTATGGTGAACACTATGCTTGACAGGCTTGACTGTGGGCTTGACACTTGACACATGCTTGACACCTGGACAGTCGTTTTTCTATGTCTGTATCAGTCGCTTTGGTGTTACTTTATGTCAGTCGCGGTCGTGTGATAACTGGTGATAGCGTACGAAGGTGTGACATTTTCTCTTTTTAAAGACCAGAAGTATCTACTGATCGCTACGGTTCATGCTCGAATACCAGTGATATCGTGGCGTTTTACGCGCGGTCGTGATATTTTAATGGATGCCTGTTTAACTTGGTTGATGCCGGAACAGGACGGACCAGCTAAGATTCTCTGGCTCAGAGTGTGGCAAACTCAACAAGAAATTGAGAGTATGAACTTGAAAGATAGTGACAATGATGCAGAGGGTATAACGAATGGTTTTAATAATCATCCGAACACGATTATGAATGGTAAAACGGATAGAAGTGAAAATAACGCCCGCGTCAGGCGAACCAGGAGTGAGAACCGTCAGAGGCCTTTGCACAGGAAATTCGTTACAGATTTTGGGGGTTGTCCATGGAGATTGGACAAATTTCAATATTCTAGAGGTCTTATAGGGTGAGTAGGACTTTATAAATAAAAAAAACGTGGTTTATTAACCAATATGTGTAATCGTCACTTCGTTATACTTCGGCGTCTGACATAAGATGGAAGATGGCTTTCATGCAACGTTGTCAGATTTGTCATTCTAGAAATATTAAAACTTTTCTGATTTATTTTTTAACACAACAATAGAGGATTTTTGTGCTTAACATACTTAATATGAAATGTATCAATGTATCAAACATATCATATATGTCTAAAGATAAAAATAGCACCCATTTCTTTCCAGCAATAGACAAATTGGTAACCGACAATTTTTAGTAAGTAAGGCTTAATGCTTTTCATTGCGTATCTGTTATTTGCGATGTGTGTTTAGTAAGAAAATATTTCTAATATTTGTTAAGTCAGTGTCTAAGTCAACAAATAATTTGTAATTTGGCAACATCGGTTTGAGGTTTATGCCCGTTTATGTGAATTTGACACTTAATTTTTTTGTAAACATTGCTTGTCAACTAGATATAATAAAATTATTAAAATGCACCTAGCATTTAAATGGAATTCATATCTTCAGTATTAATTTTAAATATACATTTTATGTAGGTATAAATGTAGCAGGGTACAAAAAAAGGAGGTAATTTGATATGATTTAAATAAGAACATAGGTATATGTATACTGCAACGTTGCCGATGTAAAAAACAGCGGTACTATTTTTTTAAGATATTTTTTTATATTTAAATTCCGAAGATTGTATGCGACAAAATTATTTTCAATTTTGTCGCGTATCTATGTGGATTAGATTTGTCGTTTTATGCGATTTTTTAAGCTCCAATTAATTTTAAGTTTTAAACTTTATTTTAATCGTGTAAATATGGGTTGTTTTAGTATCGATTTTACCATTGACAGTGAAGAAATCTTACTGTATAAGACTTGTATTAGGTAATGTGTTTTTGTCTACCAAACTAAAATACCTAAACGTATTTGAAGTTTTTTTTTTAAATCTGGCAACATTGTTGCTTTAAATGCCGTCTTTCAATAAGCAAATTTTTCATTATTTCCAAATGGTAGCTCTAGCGATGGCTATGAAATGAACATCGATGACATTTCCCATATAAAATGACAGCGCTTTTCATTTCATAGCCATCGCTGATGCCGTTTTTATTCGATCATACGGTATTTGATTCATTTATCTTGAATACAATTTTTACAGCATATTTTACCAGATAGTAGAGAAAATTTAGTGTGTGCAATTCTTTCAAAAAAACTGCTGTGATTATTGTATTACATGAGATTTCAATTAAAAAGAGCACTTTTTATAAGTTGATTAATATTCAAAGATTATCAAAATAATATCAATGTTGCAATATTTTGTAAATTTTAATGTGTTTCTTTTTTGTAGAACCGAGTGTAGAACATACCTATTTTTATTTTTTGTGTTCTCTAGGCTCTAGAGACAAAACAAAAAATAAAAGTAGTCTAGAGCAGAGCAATATAAATTTTGGTGGTTCGTTTTTAGAGTGAAAGTGTTTCTGTTGGCTGGCTAACGCAATAGGAGAAATTTCAAGAAAAGTTTATTTACTACTATTATACCAGTCACTTATATAGTTTTAAAAGAAAGCGTTTGAAAATAACTGATACTCTTTGTTTATATACGTACTAGGTATTTGTTTATACATATATATATACAGGGTGTCTCAGATTTTAATCGGGAAAATTTAATAGACGATAGAACTTTATAAGTTTATATCAACTTGTAAGATTTAAAGTTTCCTTTTTGAGATACAGGGTACCATTAGAATACCAATTATAATATTAATTACCAATTAGAATTAAATTTTTTTCGCAAGAAGTAAGCAAGATAGACAAAAAGTCAGGAGACAAAAAATAATATTTTTAATTATTAAATCCAAAAATAATATTAAACTTCTAAAAAAGCAGTGGCGTGCCTATTTTTTCATTTAAAATAATTTAACAGTGATGCCCCACCGCTGCCCCTGGCGATTATACTTAAATCTAATTACATACATCAAATTAAGTCCCATAGTAAGTATTATTGTATTATAAACGGGTCAAGTTATATCAAAATTGATTAAATAGTTTTTCAAATATCTTAATTTTTTTTTCTTTTATAAGTAACTTTAACACCCTGTATCTCGAAAAGGAAGCTTTAAATCTTACAAGTTGACATGAACTTATTGTTTTATTTTTGCAAGTTCTATCGTCTATTAAATTTTCCCGATTAAAATCTGAGACACCCTGTATATATAAAATTAAAAATCACTAAATCAGAATATTGACTTCATAATAAAAGTGTTTATTTGATATTCTGTTCTCTTATAATATGTTAAATAGATATCAGCAGAGACATCTTGGTACATATTTTGAAGATTTTTTCTCATGTTTTCACTCCCATGTTTTTTGTTTGTGTACCACACATTAGGTACATACCTAAATACTTGTTATTTCCTATTTGAGCGTATCCCTCTTGGATTTGTGTTTTGTTTTCTGGTTCTGGCAAACTCTCTTTGAAGAAATAGTATTAGTTAATTAAGCACTTTACTCTTTTTTTTTGTGGTACGAGGCTTAAGTAAATTAGCACTGGAGCTAAACATCGCCCTTTTATCACTTTGTACAGTTTTGTAATCTTATAATTGTTCTTTATAATTAGCTTTATAATTAATTGCTCTTTGTACAGGGTGTCTATTAAAGAGACCATGAGAAATTGATGGAAATTATTTACAAGTTTGTAGAAAGGCCGCTAGAGGGCGCAACTGCTATTAGAAAAATAAGAAAAAGGAGTTTTACACAATTTCGCCTAGATAACAGGTACTATAAATAATAGCTTCATAATCTTCAGTAAATTTTGAATATTTTTTGTTTGAACCATTTTGCCTTATCTGCCAAAATAAAGTGGTGGAGGAAGATTAGATCTGTTTTTATTTAAATATTAATAACTCCGTACTGGATGAACGGGGGCTCGTTTAAAAGAGCGTTTCTTACTCTATATTATTATACCATATAAATAGTAATAATAAGCTTTTGAATGTAGACGCTAGGGGGCACTGTTTTACAATTTATCAAACATTGCGTATTTTTACAAAAAAATTAAATGCGATAGTATATGTAATTTTAGCTCATAATAAAGACTAATAAAAGCTTAAAATGTCAAATGTTTAGCGGCCGTTCTACAGACTTGAAAATAATTTCCAGCAATTTTTCATGGTCTCATGGTCTCTTTAGCTACAAATATTTTTTTCCGCAAGCCCTATAGCTAATAATTTCCTAGATACAGCCGAGAGCTATTCTTAGTGGGACACCCTGTACAATTTTCTTTTTTGATAAAGGCTATATTAATTTATTTATCCAGGGACCATATTTTTTTTTGTTGATATAAACGTTTAATTGTTACTTGACTAATCCGAACAGAATTATTGCCATTTACTTTCATTTTTGGAGTATACGCGCACCCTAATTACAATTATACATTAAAATTTGTTATATTTTAATGTATAATTGATAATCTATTTTATTACTATTGTAATGTACATAGGTGCAATAGTTTTTTCTTATTTTTTAGACTTCATGAAGAGATCGAACATTTTTACAATTATATGAGCCCCACAGATGCTGAACACAAAGTGAGGGCAGGAGTGGTGTCCAGAATCGAAGATATTATTGTTTCCAAATGGCCCGAAGCCCAAGTTGAAGTGTTCGGTTCCTATCGTACAGGGCTGTACTTGCCAACGAGCGACATAGATCTTGTAGTCATAGGTAAGCAAAGGTGGAACTCTGTAACGAAATAGCGATCGGTAGCGATAAAGAATACTGTCGCTTGCCGTTTAGTTTATACGGCCAAGGTCAGTATTCTTCATCGCTACCGATCACTATTTAGTTACAGAGTTGTATCACTAACCATTCAAATCACCATTGTCTCGTTTAAATAATATACAGGGTGTGCCTGCCTGAGCTTGCATTAGAAATTTCTAGAGAACTAAATATCTAGATCAGAGCTTTTTCGCATATCAATATTTCACGACAAGATCCGATAATTAAAAATATTTGCAGTATGGCGCCACATCCGGGACTTGATAGGAAGTTTTTTATTTTAAATGGATATCTTAATTAATATCCCCATTTTATTTTTAGACTTAAATTCTCTGTAAAAATGGATGACTTTTGATATCAAACACTCTATATCGAAATTTAGCCATTTTTGAAAAAAAAAGTTATTTCAAATTTTTAGAGCTACTAACTGTAAAAGATATGTTATCAGTGATGGGCAAACACCCGATATATTGAAATTTGGATAAATACCCAAGCTCTTGCACCCAGTATACCCAGTGGGTAAATACAGGGTATATTGAATTTGGTTAAATACCATTATTTATCCGGTATTAGAGAGTAAATCTTAAGTCTTAAGTTAAGGTAGTATCAGACATAGCTACTTTTGTTGCGCAGCACATTAAAAAACTGCGCAACTTGATCTGCTGCAAGTGTGAATACATAGGCACCCTGCAACGTTGCGATCGCAGCTTGGTTGCGTAGGCTACTTTTTTGTTGCGCGCAGTTTAAGAAATAGCCGTGTGTGAACAGTTGTTGAGGAAGGTTGCAAGTGCAGCAAAAGATTACTAATCAGTTGAAACTTTTACTGCCGACATCGGTGCAGTATTTTGTTGGTATGCCCGAAATGTACACACTTTTTTTCAGTTAACTCCAGTATTTAAGAAGATTACTAATCAGTTGAAACTTTTACTGCCGACATCGGTGCAGTATTTTGTTGGTATGCCCGAAATGTACACACTTTTTTTTCAGTTAACTCCAGGATTTATATGTAGGTATTTAGTAAAGAATTAACCGACAAATTGCAATGTTGTCCAAGTCAAAACAAGCGATTTGGAACAGAGAACAAGTAAAATGTTTAATAGTAGCGGTAGAAGCAAGGGAGTGTTTATGGAACGTAAACACTATCACAACCAAACGAAAAGACTAGCCGCTATTTCGGAAATTTCTTCTGAATTACATATGCCCGATGAAGACAAAAAAAATAAAATCCGAATTCGCGGACTTACTTTTTCTGATTTAGTTCCCTTAGTAATTTTGCCAAAGAAAAAGTGCCACTCGTCTTGAGCATGCAATTCAGGAAGTAAATTATTGAATGCACCCAACTGTTGGCGCTTTCTTATCCATTCCCTGACCCACACTCTTGTTTTTTTTTTGTCGCCGCTTTTGTTTTGCCGCCAAAGTCACATATATGCCGCTGCTAACGCTAACACTGTCTCGTCATCCATTTAAAAAAAACGCAACCGTCTCCCAAAAGGTACACATACGATACCTTGAGCTGTGGTGTACCTACTGTTGAATGTTGCCCCTCCAAGGCTGCGGCTACTAAAATATGTGGCATAAGTAGCGCTTTGGTGTGAACATATGAAAAGCATGTTGTGTCGACCTGCAACTTATAATAAAAACTGCGCGTTTTGGGCTACTTTCTGCTGGTGAACACTGCATGCAACTTTTGCAGCGGCGGCAAAAAAATTGCGCAACAAAAGTAGCTGTGTCTGATACTACCTTTATTTCTAAAATGAAAATGATTTAAATCTTAAATCAATTTTAACATAAGGTTCAAATGATTTAAGTGTTAAGTCTTTGACTTAAATCATTTTATTTCAAGTCAGAAATCAAGTCATTTTTGTAAAGATTTAACTCAATATAACGTTATAAATCGTTTTTATGTATTTTTTATAAGTTAATATTAATTTTTTTGTATTACCGCTTACCGATTTTCTTATGATCTGTATTAGGTATTAATTTTTTGTAGGTACAGATAAGAAATAAAACCACTTAAAATAAAACGATTTATTTTCACAATATGTAACTACAAACAATAAAAACTAAAAAATATAAACATCAGGAACATAAAAGTACTCTCTCTCTCTGTCTTTATTCCTACAAGAGGAATGTAGTGGTCAGGTGATGTGTGAGGTTTGTCTCCATATGCACCCCTGTCTAACACCACAGGTAGGCTGGAAGTCTTCCGAAGTAACGCCATTGATGGTAATTCTACTTTTGGTATTTACATAGAGATTCTGGATCAATGAAATCGAATGAAGAGGCACGCCCATTTCTTTAAGAACCATCCATAGTTTTGACCATTTGACTTTGTCAAAAGCTTTTCGATAGTCTATGAAAGAAATATAGAACGGATTGTTAAATTCTCGGGCCTTTTCGATAATCTGACGGACATTCAAAATTTGTTCACCTGTTCCTCGACCTCTTGTGAATCCTGCTTGCTCTGGAGGGATTTGTGGTTGAATATATGGTTTTAACCTTTCGTTAATGATATGAAGAAGAATCTTACTGGCATGTGAAATTAGCGCAATGGTACGAAAGTTGTCGCATTTGGCTGGAGATCCTTTTTTGTGGATGGTTATTATGGAACAATCGGTCCAATCTGATGGCCATTGGTGAGTATGCCATATCATATTACATAACTTGTCCACACCAAAATCTCCCGACGCTTGGAGCATTTCGGCCGTGATGTGATCTGGTCCCGGGGCTGTATGATGTTTTAGGTTTTTTATTGCTGCTTCAATTTCCGATTTCAGTATGTCTGGTTCTTCACTAATTATATCACTGTGGAAAGAGCAACTACGCTGAGGATCTTTTTCTTTATACAGTGTTCCGCAGTATGTTCGCCATCGTTCCACTATTTCGTTAATTTCGGTTTTAAGTTGTCCTCGATCGTCTTCTATTGCCCATGTTTTTGGCTTGAATTCTCTTGTGAGGTACTTTATCTTTTTAAATAGGTCTCCTGGTTGATTTGTGAAAGCGTGAGATTCTATTTCCTGCATATTTTTCATAGTAGTTGTTTTTGTCGATGGTGGAACTGTGTTTGATCTCTGTATTTATTTTTCTATATTTATCTTTTTCATCTTGTGTTTTTATACCACTTTGCACTAATGTTCGTCTTTATTCAATTTTTAGCAATGTGCTGTCAGAAATTCAATGTTTGTTTTTTTGTCTTTTGTTTAGTTGTCGAGAAGTGGCATTACTCAGACAATTTTTAAAGTCTATCCAAATCTGTTGGGGTTGGGTGTTCTCGTTAATGTTCCACGATGTTTTCAGTAGTTCTTGTTGGAAATGTGTTACGTCGGGGATCTCCATCTGATTTGGTCTTGGTTTTCTTACAACATTTTTTAACTTTATACGAATCTTTGCTGCCAGTAACTTATGATCCGAGCCACATATTGCTCCGGGGTAAGTCCGTACTGTCCTGAACGAGGTTCTCCATCTCGAGTTAGAGAGAATATAATCTATCTGGTTGCGTACTAAAAGTACTACTTATATAAAATTAATTTTTTTGTAAGTCTCATTTCTTTCGAGATGTGTTTGAAAAAATAATATATATATTGACTAAAGAATATCGACTCCAAACTGCATTCTTTGAAGCCAAGCCGGTGAAATGGGTATATAAGTCTTCTGAAGGAATTCGGATAAGTCCCTCAGTTAGCTGTGCTCAAGCGTAGTGCGCAAGCCGCTGTTCATTCGTACGGCTTCGTCCAACTTCGTACACCTTTCGTTTGCGTTCCCGTTCGACAAATGGCTAATCCTCAGAGTAAGGGCTAATCGATATTCGGAAGTTTGGAGTTGCGCTGTTGCGCCAGTATCTGCCTAACAGACGAACTTATGTGAAATGTACATGGACCGGTTTTATCTAGTTGTCTCTAACTCGGCTTCAACTCCAACACATTGCAGGGATAGGCGATAATCTGTATATATTTGATATGTATATGGAAAAAATGTGTTTATTTTTTAAAGATTGATGCTAGGGGGTATGCCCCCTAGCGGACAAACGAAGCACTTTTGTAAAGTTAAATTGTGTCCAATGAACTTATTTTGATTTCAAAAATATGTAGTAGTCCTATATCCGCGGAGTATTGGAACACTTTGTATATAATTTCGATTTCATTCTTTGATAGATTATTGTTAACTTTGATTAACGTCTTATTTTTTGCTGTTGCTAAAATGTCACATTTTCCGATAACTATTACCACTCTTTCCGTAGTATTGAACTAAATAAATGTCCTTCCTTAACATTTTAAGACAGCAAAAAATATGACATTAATTAAAATTCTATTATAAATTCTATCAATAACAATTTATCCATAATCCATTCCATAATCTATCAAAGAATGAAAACGAAATTAGTACCATGGAAACGCGTTTTGATTGTTTGAATTGTTGTAAAAATTCAACTATTTTATCCCGTTCTTTTTAAATTTTCTCCAAAACGGTTTCGTTCGAAAAAAAATGTCCTCAAAATGTCAATAATAAACAAGTTGTTCCTCTTGTAAAGACAATCTTTAGACAAGCTTTGTCCATTTTAATTAGAGCCGAGAACAATGCAAATTAGTGTTAGAATCTTATCCCCATTCGTTAATTTTTAAAGAAATATATTAAGCGTGGACCCCATTAGGCCACACCCCACGCCATGCCACCAACCCCAACTCCACGTCTTGAAGATCTGTGCGTATGTTTTTCCATGTGCTGCGTACATACTAGGGCTAAGGCCACCCCACGCCACGCCATGCCACGCTATCACACTGTTAGTTCCTGATCGACGTCGAATTTAGTGGCGTCCTAATGAACACAGACCTATAAGTACCGGAGCAACACACTCTACTATGACGCGACTCTCTAAACGGCGGCGACGTCGTTACAGGCGTCCCGATGATCACAGCTAAATATTTCTTGGAATGGCGTCCGTTTTGACAACGAAACATGAACCTCGGATCGGCGTCGACATTAAAAGCGTCCCGTGATACACAAACGCGGGTTCTGGATCGACCGCGAAATGAACAGTGACCCGAGGGATACACAAACGCGAGCCCTGGATCGAGCGCGAAACTAACAGCGTCCTGTGGGATATACACACACGCGAGCCCTGGATCGATCGCGAAATTAACAGCGTCCCGAGGGATACACAAACGCGAGTCCCGGATCGATCGCGAAACTAACAGCGTCCTGTAGGATATACACACACGCGAGCCCTGGATCGATCGTGACGTTAGCGACGTCTCGGCGAGTTGTACGTCGTTTGGATAAGCGCAGCCCGCACACACACGGCCCGGTCAGGACAACCTCGGGATTTCGGCGAGATCCCGTCCAGCGTCACTGATGCAGGGTGTCGTCCGGACGACACACCTAGAAAATACGGGAGCTACAAAACCAGCCTCTGGATTTGGGCGAAGTCCTGTTTTAGCTCCGTGAACATTCGCGACCCGTGTGTTTACTGAACTACCTTAACCGTTATCTGTCTCACTCTCCTTCCTTTCTCTAACAAAAGAAATCGTTCCTCGCGTCCACGTGATCCGATCAACCAGGCCCCTACCTCCTAAGAGGACTGTTGGCCCACCTGAACGAATACAAGTTTTGCTAGCTTTCCGTGTTCGCGCGTTCCGGTCAAATAGCCCCCCACCTCGCTAGAGGACGGTTGGTCTACCTGAGCGAATACAAATATCTCCGCTCCTCGCGTCCACGTGATCCGATCAACCAGGCCCCTACCTCCTAAGAGGACTGTTGGCCCACCTGAACGAATACAAGTTTTGCTAGCTTTCCGTGTTCGCGCGTTCCGGTCAAATAGCCCCCCACCTCGCTAGAGGACGGTTGGTCTACCTGAGCGAATATAACTATCTCTGTCTCCCTTATCCCTGTAACGCGTCAAGGCAGTAAAGTAAACGGTATTAACAATAAAAAGAATACGACCTACTCTCGATCACGTTGGCGGTGGGTGCTTATCTTATACAGTACGGCGGCAGGCGGCTGGCAGCAGGGCACTTGGCAGGGCACTCCGGTCTCGAACCTCACTGTTTCACGTGCGACCACAAACTGTCTCTCTAGAGCTGCTGTAGCCGAGGTACTCGACTGACGCTCCCCTCCACTCAACCTGCACTGGTAGGGAGAGCGGCGCAGACGTCTCGGTTTCTCGCACCGAACCACAGCGACCAAAACCGATCAAAACTCTCTTACAAAATGGCAATTAAATATTTAACTTATTTGATTCAACAATAGAAACACTAATGAAGTTCATTACAATAATGAGCTAACAATAAAATACATTGACTGTCATTATTAAAAGAAAATAAAGTCCCTATTATTCTAGTATAATATTAACACAATATACAGGGTGTCCTAGAAATTTTATGAACTTCATTACAAATTTGTATCTTTTGAAAAAGGTAATAGATCTAATTCAGAGGCGAAAGAATAAGTAAATATCTGCAAAATGTTAAAAGAGCTGGTACAAATGTAAGAACTTGACAATGACAACGCTGTTTCCGATACGCTTCAGTCCATCCGCTAAAAAATGTATGGAAGGAAAGGATATGGAACGGAAAGGAAACGGAACGGATAGTGTGCAGTATCATATACATTTACATGATATAATATTTTATGTAAACGGAAGGAAAACGGAAGGGAGCTGATATGGAAAGTATAGTGAGAATCAACCTTAAACCATAGTATAAGGAACTTAAACCTCGTCCAAAAAAGTATAATTTTTACTCCTTATAACACTTTACACTATTGTTCGGAAATAATTTTAAGTCGAGAATGAAATTAGTATTATGTAATTTTAAAGGGTAAAGTACTTAATGCAGATCGAAATGTCGGTAGAAATTGGGAAAGAATTAGAAGATAAATTGGGAAAGGCAGAAGTTATCTTGATCAACATTCAGCTGTTTCAAAAAAGATATAAAACAGTATATTTTCTGACGATTATAGATTCTCGGGAATGAAGATATAGTCTAACATTAGAAGAACCTAGTTCTGCAGTAGAGTTTGCAAATGAAATGTATTCGAACAACGGATTTTTGTCACTTGTACATAAATTCCCAAATAAATTCGTGCCGTTTAAAGGTCTAATGTATTTACACGAAATTACTTCAAAAAATCGGTCTAACATTTTAATTGATGAATAGATGTGTAGTAGCTATAATATGTGTTATACAAATAATTTTTTATATATTTTATAACATTTACAAGTAATAAACAAACATATTACAAATTTTCGATTTATTAAAAGTATAGTGTGACCAACGGATCTGTAGCTACGGGGTATCGGCAGGGGAACGCAGTTGTAAACAAGACACGCCCAATTTCATTCATAAAATAGGCATGGGCGTACGGTGTTTTATGAAAATAATGTGTATCATAAATATAATATTCAGATTAATATTTTTTTTTCAAAAAACTTTATCCTGTTTGAATCGTTACTGTTGAGTTAGCAGATAAACACACTAAAAGCTTTTATTAAAGCTCCCTTAAATATTTTGAATAATTTTATTATTATGTGTTGTTAATATAATAGAAGAAATAATTACAGCTGGGGGTTGGAACCTTTGGTGTTACACAGCAAAATAAAACACTAAATCAGCACAATACACCAAAACACTTTTACTTTTACACTGGGCGCACGTTTCGCTAACCATGTTAACATCATCAGCAGATGATCAAGACTGAGTCTTTAGGTATATTATATATCTGTGCTAACTATATTTTTTTCTACAATACATAATTTTAGATATAACTATTTCCAGCAAAAAAAAATCTTGAAAATAGTTAACTTTGGAAGCGCAAACAAAACATAATTTTACTCACCCAGTAGATCCAATATTGCCTATTACACCAAATATGGTATCGCTCCCCCAGCAGTTTTTAAAGGTTAGGTCATTGTCTACCCATATGTTTCATCCAAATAGATAATACTTGGCTATATTTTCGAATTTCGCGTATATATTTATATCTCTCTCTGCAATATAATGGGCCGCTCCATTAATATTTATCTGTTATTTTGACATTTACGCCAAAAAATTAATTTGATTTTAATAATCCCCTAAGCGTTTCCCTGCAAAAGGAAAATTCGATTTTTCCTGCAATTTTTGCAAATGCTTTCTAATTGCGGGGACGAGTTTGAATTCGAGATAAAATCTATTTATCAAATTTCTGACCACTTCGAAAAAGTCGTCGAGCTTTTCGACAGCAGTCTCACGTGGTCGTTTCTTTCCAGAGCTGGATATCATTTTATCGGGGTTAGTTTTCAGCCTTTTTTTATCTTCTGTGTGATTTTTTTATAGCCGATACGCTAACTCCGGTATAAAAAAATATCCGCTCAAGTTTACGTTTAAGCGGCAACTTGAGCGAACTCTCTCTAGCTTCTTCATCGCAAACCGTATTATGAACACAAGGAAATAAACCAAATGAGATTTCATCCACGTTATTATTAACTTACCTATATAAATTAGCTATTATTTCTCTTGTTTGACTATGTAGCGTGTTACCCTTAACAAATTTATTCATTTTAAAATACAAATATACGATCAAGCTTGATATTAATAATTAAAAACTACGAACGAAAAACATTATAACAAGATAACAAAACAATAAAACACAACTTAACTATGAAATATACGAAAAATATAGGAATAAAGTTTAGGATAACCGGTATAAAATAATGAAATAAAGTAATAATGATCAAAAAATGACACCGCCACTGGATATTTCAATAGTATTCAATATTCCTACTCTTTCAGAAGAGACCCTGAAGTTGGGGATAAAGCAAGCGAATAGGAAAGGCGTAAAAGCCATGGCAACCGCGTGGTAACAAATCCTGTGACGTACTCTCGCCAATCATGTTCGATGAATAGGCGGCCATGCGCGGCGATGCCGGTTTGCCAATGATATCGTTGAAAAATCTTCAACTTTCATAATAAGCAGATTATACAGAATGACAGAAATAAGTTATTAAATAAAACATATCGAACAATATGAACTACGTTAAAATTCCTTAGTAATATACGTCAGAATATATGCTAAACACATTATATATAATAAAAATATATTAAATTTATAGTTCATGTCTGGCAATTTTGCAATTTTATAGATAAACGTGGCAATGTCGATTTTTTTTTCTCGCATTCTTTCCGTAGCTTCAGATCCGCTGGTCAAACAGTATTTAGACGTTACAATAGCAAGTGTAAAAATTTATTTCATGAATGGGGTATATCTGTTATAGAAATATTAGTTTTTTAGTTTTCTAGGACACATTTTTATAGCTTTTACAGTTATTTTTCGATTTATTATAAAGTTCTAAAAAAAGTTGATTTT
The DNA here is from genome assembly GCF_002938485.1 of Sitophilus oryzae. NCBI lineage: Eukaryota > Metazoa > Arthropoda > Insecta > Coleoptera > Curculionidae > Sitophilus > Sitophilus oryzae. Next base: position 173,147 of record NW_022146260.1, on the reverse strand, counting down.
TTTTAAAATTTAAATCACATGATTAAAATAAAAAAAATCACTTGATTTAAATCATGCCAACTTTTTACAATGCCGCCGTATTAGGCTACGATCTAAACATTTTGGTTCTCTAGAAACGTCCTATTCCTATGCAAGCTCAGCCAGGGACCATCCCCTATCCTATGCATAGTTTAAACTAATGACCGTGACATTTGACGGTATTCTTTCTTAATAAATGGTTATTTTCTTTTATCTATGATTCATAATTTGTTTTTAAAAAACAAAAGAAAACAAAACATCCAAATTAAAAAAGTTATAGCTTGTTAAAATGAGGTGAAAATAAAACGCTAACAGTGCTACGGGGTGGCTCATATTGGACACTTGTAAAGAGAAAATTTTCCTTCTTAAAGGAGGAGCAAAATGTTAGTGTCTGGGGCATTGGCTACAGGGAGGGCCCGGTACCCACTCTAGGTACTGCTGAACACCCCCAAGAGAAATCTTGAATTTTGACCCCTGGCTAATTATTAATTTTGATTTGCTTGTGATGTAGTAAAAATTTCTTTTTCTAGTTTTGTTTAGTTAATATGTTCAAAAAATGTGTGTTAGTTTTTATTTTTTTACAAAATTTGTAAATATTTAAGAAATCCACAGGGACACGAGATAATCTATCAAATTTGAGTCTATCAAATTTGTTGATAGAGAAATTCATTTTATTCAAAAAATGTCTTAATTTTTTAATATTTTTATTCTTCATTTTTTAAAAATCAAAAACCCTAGGCACCCCCTGGGCTCAACCCTAGCCAAACCAAAACAATGGTAAAAACTTGTGAGTTATATTTTTCATCAAGAACCTTTTCATATGGAGCGACTTTTGTCGACTTGACCTCGACGCATGGTTTTGTACAGGGTCTCCCATTTTGATTGAAATCATACGATATCTCTGTTATTAGTGAATATAGAAGGATGCGGACTGCACAAACCTGTCCCATTTTTTTGTCAAACGTTACAAAATTTTCTAGTACTCGTCACTCGTTGTTTCTGAGTTACATTGTCTTTTTGAAAATTATGCAACTTGGGACACTCCCCGTATCTCTGTTATTGCGAAAGTTATCGAGAAGGTGAAGGCTGTTTATTGTTGAACTTTTTATGTAGAATACAGTGGCGTAGTATGTTATTCTACGAAAATGATATTTTTGAAGATATGAACTAAAGGTATGTTTTCTTAAATAGAACACCCTGTACTTATTTCCACTCTGTATTTATTTCCACTATTTAGTCCAATATTTAAAAAAAATATTTAAAATATATTTTTTATTCAGTAGGTCGTGATTGATAATAAAAGAAACAAAAGAATTACGAAAAGTATACTGCTTTCTGTGTCTTGTTTTATTTTGGGAGCCACATATAATATATTCTTGCAATATATCAGGGAAACTTAACACCCTACCGTTATTTGTAAATCTTGGAAGATATCTTACAAGAACTTTTAGAGGATATTCGTTTAGCTAATTTAGGTGAAATATACTTTCAGCGAGATGAGGCTTCAATACTTTCAAAATATGATAATTTTTTAAATAAGACTACGGCACTGTATTCTACGTAAAAAGTTCTACAAGAAACAGTTTTGAACGAAGTCCGAAACGAAGAGGGCTGTGCAAATTTTGTTAACAGCATCTTCCGTTGATACAAAAAAAGGTGGGCCCAGCATCCTCTTATCTAGACTAAGAACGGAGTTTGATTGGCATTATTTCAACCAAAATGGGACACCCTGTACATTATAAATAGAGTGTACACACGGAGTGACACGGTTTGAAGCGGTGCTGGTTCGTCGGCTCGACACTTGATTTTACCGATCAGCCCATGCTTTCGAATGTCGTTGTTTACACTCTATTTCTACCTTTCTATCGTTAAAGTTTGGTCTTTGTGAAGCTTAGAACGGGGGAGAGCAACAGAGCATATGCGGTGAGACAGTAGCAATCAACTCATCTATCGACAAATGTTGACACGCCATCGTTTCTAGTGTGAACGTGCCTCGACTGTCAAATCGACAGTAGAGTTGACAAATGTTTCGAAGTGCTTTAAAGAATACCCCTGTGTTAACCCCTGTTTAAGGAACTTTTAAAAACTCTGTGTTTTTAAAAGGAAAGAATTTTTGGAAGGGTAATTTTAAGATCTTTACGATTCAAAATACCGGGTGCGTCTCAAAAGTAGCTCACCCCTATAACTTTCTTATTTTTTTAGATACATAAAAAACTAGATTTGGTATGTTAGTATATGACATAAATTTGGGATTGATTGACGTATTCAACTGTTTTTGGTCACTTCATGTTTTAAAGCACAAAACACATACACAAGGAGAAGTGCGAGCGCCTTGCTAAATATTGGAAAGTGAAAATGACGTTTAAATTTGACACTGTTGACAAGTCTACTGCTACTAGCGCCCCCAATATCGCTTGTAGGAACTACGGACTATATTGTCACGCATGGCGGGAAGTTTAAAAAATAAAAAATTTTAATTCTTCATTTATTTTTAATTATGACATAGGTAAAAACACAAAAAATACACCATTTTTTAAAAATATGTTTAATATCAATATCAAATATACAACAGAAATTAATTTCACCACAATAAATTAATAAAATTAAAAGAATAATGTTACAAGTAGATCAAGAGACAAAATTAATTATAACAAAACTGAAAAAAATGGCGTCATAGATGGCTTAGAAATGAAGATACATATATCATAATTTTGAAAGTAAAATTATATAGGAAATGTCATCGATCATCATTTTTAAGCCAACTGGACGATTATTTCAAACATACAAGCTGAGTTCGTTCATAGTGCTCTGAGAAATCTAGATAAACAAAGAATAATAAATTAAAAGTATTCCAGGGGAAAAGAGAAGAAAAACCTGTATCGTCTCTGATATCTGTCAGGGTATTGTTGAAAGTGTCATCTTTTTGCTCGAAGTTTTCAGGTCGATTAAAAAGATGACATTTACAACAATACTTTGCCGTAACTTTTACAAATATCAAAGAGAAAGTACAGGTATTGCCTCTCTTTTCCTCTGGAATGCTTTATATCTGTTGTTCTTTGTTTATCTATATTTCTCAGAGCATAATGCCGAACACGACTACAGTATATAATAATTTCAATATCCTAAGTGGAAAGAAAAAAGATCACCTTTCTGTTTTGTACTATGGTCCCTTTCTTCCGATGGCTCATCTCGTTGATATTTAGGAAGGTATCCATAAAATATATATTTTATTATCGGTCCTGGGATGAAAAAATATAAAATTCAATTTGATTTGATGATCCTTTTCTGTCGCCTAAATCAGGAGAATGACAATGAGCATGTTAAGATGAAAAAAAACTTATTTATCAACACTTACCTACACGTTAGTCCAAGGAGTTTTATCAAAAACCTATATTTGCCTAAATAATTTATGTATTAAATTTACAAAGCAAACTGCAGCGTGTAAACAAAAAAATAAAATCGCGACAAGTCAACGTTAACGACCCGACAAGGAGAAAAGTGGTGTTCGAATAACAAATTATGGGTCACCAAAAATTGTTTTTGTCTCCTTTCAACGCACACTTTAGAAAGAAAAAGAGATGAACTGTTATACTGAAAGAATGTCGAGGTTTTATCTGTCACTCTTGTCAATAATTTATCGGCAAGGAAGATTCCTAGAAAATCGCTTGTAGTCAAGTTTTCAACCATTGCCAGTTCTCCCATAAGAAGTGTCATCCACCTTTTTAAAGTGTAAGAACTCTATTTTTCTATGCTACGTTTTCTTTATCTGACGTAATAACAAACAGACATTTCAAAAGCCGGAGCGCAATGGAATTTCGAACGTAAACAAAAACAAGCCCAAAATTCATGGTACCTGCACTTTTCAAAAAGGTTTCAAATAACACGCAATACAGTATCGCCGTCGAAAACAGTATTAGATAGAGTCAGAGAAAGAAGTGGTACGCGCTTATTAAATTAAAACTATTAAAGTTTCTGAGGTTTAATTAAGGTTTTGTGGTAGTTCTGAGTTCCATTGCCGTGCCGAATAAGAAGTTTAATCAAGGTGTGTTTATTTTATCTCACTTAGCAACTAGTTGGTTACTGTTTATTGTTTTTATTGGGATATATTATATTTCTGAATCTTAGGTATATTTTAATATATTTGATTGAATATTAAGAAAATATGATTTGCAGATGATAATATTGAAGTATATCTTTACAGTGATTTATTTATATTTTGTCTAAGTGACTTTAATAGAAGATAAGAATATATTTCTGTATTTGTATTATCGAATTGATCTTGAATGAATTATGTTTAGCTTTATTATTTTCTACAGTTAGCCTTTGTGGCGTAGTGACCCTGTGTAGCGTAGATAGCCTTGAAAAGTAGTTCGTCCTGTAGCGTAATTAGCCTTGACAAGTAGTTAGTCCCGTAGCGTAATTAAACTTGAAGAGTAGTTAGCCCCGTAGTGTAGTTTGACTATTAACTTGTACATTTTTTTAGCCTGTGTGGCACTTTGATAGCCTGTGTGGCATTTTGATAGCCTGTGTGGCACTTTGATAACCTGTGTGGCATTTTTAGCCTGTGTGGCACTTTGATAGCCTGTGTGGCATTTTTTAGCCTGTGTGGCACTTTGATAGCCTGTGTGGCATTTTGATAGCCTGTGTGGCACTTTGATAGCCTGTGTGGCACTTTGATAGCCTGTGTGGCATTTTTTTAGCCTGTGTGGCATGTTTTTTTAATAGTCTGTGTGACTAGCCTGTGTGGCATTTTATTATTTTATTTAAACTTGTATTTTTAAGTTGGACTATCATTCAAGTACCTGTTTAATTTTAAATTCACTTTATTTTAATAATAACTGGTAACATTGTTGCTCACACCAATTTTTTTCTCTTTAATTGCAGGTAGGTCATCTCGGTAGCCAGGTCATACAAGACTTTTGTTGCTATACAACATTTGTCCATTTGCAGCGCCCAGATCAAAGTCGGCTATTACCATTAGTAACGTACCATCTATTAGTATTATTTTTATTTTATATTATTAGTTGTATTTTATTATACAACATTTACGCCCTTTAAATTTGTTTTATGGTTTTTATTTTTAATTTGAGTTGACCGCTTGAAAAAAAAATTTGGCACCGTCGGTATATTTCTACTTTATTACATAGAAAATGACACTTTGCGTAGAATGACATATCATATGACAAATTTTGGCATTTTTACTTTAAAAAAATCGTATTTTAAATATCAATCTAGAGCGCCATGGATGTGTTAAAATAAAAACAATATTTTTTAATCAAGGAGCCTTGGAAAAATAGTTTTGATAGTCTAATATTTTTCGTGTCTTGTCCTGGCCGGTTAAAAGATGCCCAAATCGTATTTTTAATCATATCTCATTTTTTTTCAAATAGAACAAGGGTGGCTCATTAGCATATTTGAAAAAATCATTTTTTTACGAATAAGTTCGTACCACACACTTGGTATTTCGAGTCAAATTGTCGTTATGAACCGCATGTTACAATTTCAAATAAACCATATGCGAAAATGTCAAAAGTTGACATATGATATGTCATTCTATTCAGAGTGTCATTTTCTATCTAATAAAATATATACATATAAATAAACAAAGGATGTTATCGTGGGGACTGTAATAAAAAGAAGAAAGAATTTATTGGGCAAGTCTACAGTAAGATTAGTCATGAGACATGACTAAAACATGACTACCCGTAGACACTCAGTGTTTCTGCGTTCCGGCTTCGTCAATACGGGAGGAATCAGCAACGATGAACTAGCGTTCCTGAAAAAAAGAAAGGAAGCTAACGAGGCAAAGGCGCCATTTGCAGCCTGGTTAGGCAGTAGCTTACAATTTGAAGCGTTACCACCGCAAATGGCGCCTTGTGCCTCGTTTGCTTCCCTTCTTTTTTTCAGGATCGCTACTTCATCGTTGCTGATTCCTCCCGTATTGACGAAGCCGGAAGGCAGAAACACTGAGTGTCTACGGGTAGTCATGTTTTAGTCATGTCTCATGACTAATCTTACTGTAGACTTGCCCAATAAATTATTTCTTCTACATATTGTCAAGGTCAAGGTGTATTACTGGTTGCATAACTGTATTACTGCTACATAACCGCAACGTGCATTGAGGAACCTGGCGTATTCGCCAGAAAGTAAAAGAAATTCTACAGAATACTAGAATAGAATTTTCCGGAAGATCCACAGCTATATAAAAGGGCGCGCTATCGGCTGTGGGGACAGTTGAAGTCTGAAGTTTGATAATACCGCGATTTAAATTGTGAAATACCGTTAGAGTAATAGTAGTTGCATAATTTGTGTTGTAAATAGTATAAGTTGTGTGTACAGAGTGAGACAAATAAATTCGTTAAGTATTTTATCATGAGTTTAAGTAGTGGACCCACGGAATCTGTAACAATTGGTGTCGGAAGTGCGATTCAAGAGGATTTTAAGAAGAAATTAAGTGGATTGGAAGATTTTTAGTCCGAATCAGAGTATTTTTATGGTTCAAGGTATTTTTATGGTTCATTTTTATGGTACAAGGGAGCAATCGAAGAAAATGGAAGAAGTAAGCAAATTATTGGGCGATTTTATGGAGAATATGAGAAGAGAGAAGGCAGAAGAACAAGAAAGACTACAAGAAAGACTACGTAAAGAACGCCAAGAAGAACAAGAGAGGCTGCGAAAAGAAAAAGAAGAAGATCAAGAAAGACTCCGTAAAGAACGAGAAGAAGAGTGAGCCCGACTAGATAAAGAGAAAGCAGAAGAGCAAGACCGCTTACTGAAAATTCTAGAAAATCAAGACAAAATTTTCGAAGATTTGAAAATCCAACGACAACAAGACAAACAAGAAGAACAAGACCGGCTTGAGAAAATTTTCGAAGATTTGAAAGTTCAACGACAGCAAGACAAACAAGAAGAACAGGACCGGCTTCAGAAAACCTTAGAAAATCAGGAAATTCGACTTCAGAAAAGCTTCGGGGACATGGAAAAAAAGCAACAAGCAATGTTGGAAATGCGTTGCCAGGAACAGCAGAACCACTTCCAAGAAGCCGTAGAAGATCTGGAGGAACGCCTTCAGCGGAAAATGGAAAAATTAGAGACGGACCTACAGAAGACCAAGGTACAAGTAAGGACACCTGTCGTTCCGGGAACTGCGAACCTTAAGGCCCCGACCTACGATGGACAAACGACATGGACAATGTACCACCGTCAGTTTGAAGCAGCGGCTGCTGCCAATGGATGAACTGATCAAGAGAAAGCAGCGGCACTTGTCATCGCGTTGCGTGGCCCTGCCCTGGAACTGCTGCAAACTATTCCTGCAGCCCAACAGCAGGAGTACGAAACCTTGGTTGCTGCATTGGACCGAAGATATGGCGACCAACATCGACGTCAACTTTACCAGGCCCAGATCAAGACATGCATGCAGAGGTCCGCAGGAATTTGAGAGTCTGCAGGAATTTGAAGCAGACTTACGTCGGCTGGTACGCCTAGCATATCCAGAAGCACGGAAGGGTTTAGGGAGGAACTCGCTGCCCAGTGTTTTATCAGCGGACTGAGGGACAACGAATTACAGAGGGCGTTGCAAATATCCCGTTTTTCTACCAGCAGCGAAGTACTCGTCAGGGCGCTGGAAATTGAAGCTGCTTTTAGCGCCATCCCTAGACCGAAGATAAGATCGGTAACGGTCGAGGAACAACCCGAAAGTACTCATAGAGGTATGGAGGAGGTGTATCAGAAATTCGATAAACTATGTGAGTTACTAATGAACAAGGTAGCCAGCAACACCCGAAGATTCCAGGATATTAGGTGCTATGGATGTGGCAGGAATGGCCACATCAAACGGGATTGTCACATCCAAATGCGATTCCATTCACCATCCAGAGAAAATAGGCACATCGGAAGATCCCAGGACATAAGTTGCTATAGATGTGGCAGGAATGGCCACATCCAACGGGATTGTCGCATCCAAATACGATTCCATTCACCATCCAGAGAAAATAGGCACATCGGAAGATCCCAGGACATAAGTTGCTATAGATGTGGCAGGAATGGCCACATCAAACGGGATTTCCGCGTCCAAATGCGATCCAGAGAACATAGGCACCAGGAAATCAATACTAATGAGTGAGTATTGGCTGAAGAAAACAGAGCCTCTTGGATGTTTTTCATTAGGAGTCTAGAAAAAACCGCTGACAGTTTGGTGATCAACGGGAAGGTCAATGGTAGAAGAATTCGAATGACTGTGGACACAGGCGCTATGGTATCGTTGATGCGGACTAACTCAGTGCAAGGATTAAAAATGATGCCTCTTAGAAGAAGAGTGTATTTACGTACAGTTACGGGGGAAATGGCCGTTGTACGGGGAGAGGCTTTCATGGAACTGGAGTTAGGGAATTTGAAGTTTCGGCATAGCGTTTTAGTGGCAGGCATTGAAGATGATTTTATCATGGGTATGGATGTGATCAGTCAACATGGTTTTTCGTTCGATCACCATAGAAACATCCTGAAAATCGGAAATGAGGAATTTGCTCTATCTAAAGAGAAAAGACCAGGAAATATGCAAGCAAGATCAGCGGAAATTGTGATGATACCTGGTGATGCCAAGAAGACTGTGTTCGGGAAAATGGAGAAAACCTCTGGATGCCGTGTAGGACGGGTACAAATTATCGACAACGAGCCAGATCGACGACGAGCTACCTTGGACAAGAAAATGAAACATCGCGAAAGCACTATCAGAGTAAGTAATTTTAAACTATGAACTGACGCACAATGGACGACGACACAATTAAGGAAAGATCAAATGGAAGATCCAGACATCGGAGCAATACTACGGCTCAAGGAAGGTAACGGCGAGAGACCACCGTGCCAGGATATTGCGGACAGAGGGCTGGTTTTCAAAGCTCTCTGGGCTCAGTGGAATTCACTGGTGATTGAGAATGGATTGTTAAAGCGCACGTGGGAAAGTGCGGATGGCAGGACAATAACAACTCAGTTACTGGTACCAAGGAAGAAAGTTACCCAGGTATTGGAAGAAATTCACGGTGGTAAAACTGGAGCCCATCTTGGAGTAAACAATACCTTGAGCAAGCTGAGAGACCGTTTTTACTGGGTGGATTATTGCGAGGATGTTAAGAAATGGTGTCAACGTTGTAAGATTTGCGCAGCTAGACAAGGACCAAGTACTCGATCTGGAGGAAAAATGGAACAAGATAACGTTGGACTGTCGTTCGAAAGAATCGTTAGGAAGGAAAGATTACTGGACGTTCATAGGGCCGTTAGAAGTAAGATTGCGCTAGCCAGTGACCGGATGAAAGCTCGTTACGACCTCAGAGCTAATTCTACGGGATTTCAACAGGATGATATGTGATATGTGACCCACAGCGCAAGAAAGGAAGGTCTCCAACGTTAACTACAGCATGGGAAGGTCCTTATACCGTCATCAAGAGGGTAAATGATGTTGTGTACCGGATTCAACGTAGCCCTAGAAGCAAGATGAAAATAGTACATCTGGATCGATTGAAGAGATACCGGACAGGAAACCTTGATCGGGACGATCAAATTTGAGAAGGGGGCAATGTCAAGGTCAAGGTGTATTACTGGTTGCATAACTGTATTACTGCTACATAACCGCAACGTGCATTGAGGAACCTGGCGCATTCGCCAGAAAGTAAAAGAAATTCTACAGAATACTAGAATAGAATTTTCCGGAAGATCCACAGCTATATAAAAGGGCGCGCTATCGGCTGTGGGGACAGTTGAAGTCTGAAGTTTGATAATACTGCGCTTTAAATTGTGAAATACCTTTAGAGTAATAGTAGTTGCATAAATTGTGTTGTAAATAGTATAAGTTGTGTGTACAGAGTCAGACAAATAAATTCGTTAAATATTTTATCGTGAGTTTAAATAGTGGACCCACGAAATAATAACAATATAAATATATATATATATATAGAAATATACCGAGGGTGCCATTTAAAAATCAAAAGTTGTAGTCATTTCCGGTGGAACAGGAAGTGATCGAAAACAATTGAATACGTCAATCAATCCTAATTTATGTCATCTACTAACATACCAAATTTCGTTTTTTTTATCTGAAGAAATAAAAAAGTTATAGCAGTGAGCCACTTTTGAGACGCACCCGGTATATAGGGTATCCCATATAAAAATCGATTTTCCAAATAATAAATATTAGTAAAATTAAACTATTGATTTACAAAAATATTAAACCATTAACCAATAAAATATTACCCATCTAAGTAAAAATGTGCTGTGGGAATGTTTTCATAGAAACACAAAAACACACTCTGAAACGGTATTGACAATTGACACTGACATCAGTTTTTGTCTATCTCCTTTAAAAAGGAGGTTTTCTTTAGAAGTGTCGAATTTGGCGAACTCTGTACAATGTTTTTCAAACTGTATTGTTTCATCTTTAGGGAAATGGTCAAATCTACCTCTGCGTACGTTGGAAAGAGAGTTTTTAGAAAAGGGTGTTGCGCAGGAGGACAGCATAAAGGTTTTGGATAAGGCTTCTGTCCCCATTGTCAAACTCGTAGATAAAAAGACTGATATAAAGGTGAGTAATAAACATTTTTCACTTGATTGTCTCTAGATTATAAAACTAATTTTTTTCTACAGGTGGACATATCTTTTAATATGTCTAATGGTGTGAAAAGCGCCGAACTTATAAAGACCTACGTCGAACAATTCCCGGTACTTCCCAAATTGGTTTATGTACTGAAGCAGTTTCTACTCGAAAGAGAACTTAACGAAGTTTTCACCGGAGGCATCAGCAGTTATAGTCTCATACTGATGTGCATCAGTTTTCTCCAAGTAAGACATTAGACAAGTAAAATTAGGGTTCAAATCTATTTCTTTTTCTACGTAGCTACATCCCAGACACGACGGCGTACGACAAACCAACGCTAATTTGGGAGTTTTACTCATTGAATTCTTTGAACTGTATGGTAGAAAGTTCAATTTCATCAATACTGGAATTAGAATACGAGATGGAGGGAAATATATTAACAAAGTATGTAGACAATGCATAAAAATACTTTCTTATTTTTTTAAATATGTTTTCTCTTGGTTTTATGTCAGTAATAATTTTCCTTTTATTTCATTAAGTACATTTATTTTTTTATACACCCTCTTACGTTTCGACCATTTTTTTGGCCTTCATCAGAGTCTACAATTTTTACATTAAACGAATTTTTAAAAAATCATTAAATATACAATAAAAATATTTTTGTTTTACTTACCCAAGAACGTAGATCATAGAAAGAAACTTTATAAAAAACAATCACGGAACACATTTAATAAACAGGACGGTTTGGTTTGGTTGCGAATTTTCAAACATATTTTTTAATTTTACTATAGGGCCAACGACCTACATACAATAACTAATATTATAATATAGAAACATATAGTTTGCTCAGCCTATTTACATCTTTTTTGTCGTTTATTGATTTTGCGTTTTTTTGTATTTCTACCATTTCGAGAAATTCCCTCTTTTTTGTCATAGATTCAGTTCTCAAAATCTTAGTCTGGCTGTAATTAAATGTATGTTCTTTACTATTTTCATGATTTGTCAGTGCAGTCTGGTTTTTTTTATCATATTTGTGGCCCTTAATTCGATTTTCCAGATATTGACTAGTTTGGCCGATGTATACTGCATCACAATCATTGCATGGTATTTGATATACGATATTACCACAAACTAACTTAAACAGATGCGACACCTTATGGGAAATTTTGTGTTCAAAAAGACCTATGTTCGGAAGTGCGACGACAGAGCGGCGATACCGTCGATGAAGGCAAAATATTCGGCCAAACAAACAGCCGTGGTGACTTCAAATCATAGACTTAAAAATAAAATATAGACTACACTATTTACATCTCAACGCGGACAAACAACCTTTTTTGTACACATGTTTACTTCTGGGTACAGTCGACCGAGCCTTCCTCATCCAGCCTATGTTGTCACGTCTTTAATATTATCAATATTTTTTTTCTTGTTATACACATATATTGAGATATTAATACTACAGTTTAATAAAGTAGGTTTTAATATTCCGTAGATGTATTAAATAGTCCTTATACTACTAAATTATAAGTCGGATACTGTTTAATAAGGATAAGTTCTTTACAATATGACAACACCGATTAGAGGCGAGGGAGCCTATTCATTCATTTATTACCTTGTAGTACGTGTCGCACGTGTGCGGTAAAGCTTTGTTGCCGCTATCTCCCCGGCTGTATTAACGCATTTTCTTAGCTTGTAGTCCTTAAGTGTTTATTTTATTGACTTTTTTCTGTTCAAAAACTATAAAATATGGTTCGCCAGTGCCAAATTTAAAGAAATTTGACTTAAATAATCCATTTAAGTCTTGAAACGACTTTTGACCGGTAGGCAACTCTCAATTTACCCATTGGCAGTCAGTGGCGTTGTTGTAGAAAGGCACTTATTTAGATAATATTTTAGTAAAATGTAAAATCTGAATTTTTTCTTTTTACATTACATTATTTACTTACTTACATTGTAACAAAATCATAATTATAACCCTGTTAATAATTAATAATGTTTTTATTAAAATATATTCCGGTTTATTCTAAAATTATCTTCAGAATCTAAAATAACGTACAAGAATTTTAAAATGATATTACATTATGAAATATTTTTTAATACCGTCAGTCTCAAAAGTGGCTCAACCCTATAACTTTTTTATTTTTCAGATAAAAACAGATTTGTATGTTAGTAGGTATATGACATAAATTAGATTTATTGACGTATTCAATTGTTTCTGGTCTCTTCCTGTTTCACCGAAATGATTACATCTTTTGATTTTTAAAGGCACCCTCGGTATATTGCTACTTTATTCGATAAAAAATGACACTCTGAATAGAATGACATATCATATGTCAACTTTTGACATTGTCGCTTAAAAACATATCCTATTTTAAATTTCAATCCAGTTTTTTCAATCCACCAAGTTTTAATCAAAGGAGCCTTTGAAAAATAGTTTTGATCGTCTAATAGGTTTCGTGTCTTGTCTAGGCCGGTTAAAAGATGTACAAATCATATTTTTAATCATACATATATCAATTTTTTCAAATGGAACAAGGGTGACTCATTAGCATATTTGGAAAAAGCATTTTTTTATGAATATATTGATACCACACACTTGGTATTTCGAGTCAAATTGTCGTTATGAACCGCGTGTTACAATTACAATTAAACCATATGCGAAAATGTCAAAAGTTGACATATGATATGTCATTCTATTCATTTTCTATCGAATAAAGTAGAAATATACCGAGGGTGCCGTTTAAAAATTGAAAGTTATAGTCATTTCCGGTGAAACAGGAAGTGACCAAAAACAATTGAATGCGTCAATCAATCCTAATTTATGCCATATACTAACATACTAAATCTTATTTTTTTATTTGAAAATATAAAAAAATTATGGGGATGAGCCACTTTTGAGACGCACCCGGTATAATAAAGACAGTACCGAGTTAAATAAATGTAGTTTTTATTTTATCCACTTTACCTTACCATCCTATCACCTTCCTTGCTTTAATGGAACAGATTTATGTTTTCTCTAATTTACATAATAAGACATCACTTAACCAGAAAAAAAATTACAACAATCATATTTTTTTTTCTCTCCCTGTCGCCGTTTCTATTATATCTGTGGAATAGATCCTGTTTTGATTAATATTAGGGGTTGTATAAAAAAAAAATGTTTGACTAAAATTAATAATTTATTATTAATTTCAAAAATTACCTAATTTCGATTATAAAATTTCTTCTATAACGTGTATTTTATTATTTTTATCCTGTTTGGACTCTAAGACGTTTTTTCTAAACTTTTATTTAAAAAACCTGTCCTAAATCTTAATAAAATATAAAAAAGTTTAAATACGATATATTTTTAATTTAATTATAGCTTCATTAAAATAAAAAAATTACCCGGCTATGATACGGAGAGTTCAGGTGTACTTGAGAAACGAAAGACAGTGTTGTGTTTCTCGGCAGAGTCGTCAGGGAACGACCGTTACGACAGAGACAACCTATCTATCGCTCGTGTCGCACTCGTTATAACCTAAAACAATAACACAACAATAACAAGACAGTGTCTGACCGCATGTTCCAGCTATTTATGAATGAGATGCTCAGTCTATATTTTATTTTAAGTCTATGCTTCAAATGCGTTCCCGCACATCCCCTTCTCTAAGCTTCCATTTCTTTCGCTCTTTCTCGCATTTAACCTTGCCTTTGATACACCGCGCCGCCTCGTCTGGCCGTCGCAGCCGACGTACGATTATAAAGTCAAAGCGAGATTGCCAGCTTGAATTTTTTTTATGTGAGAATTAAATATTATATGTACTTGTATTAGCGCTTTCTCCTGGATAATAATAAATAACTATAATTACATGATGTTAGGAAATATTAGCTAATATTTATTTGTAAAGTATGAGAAATTTACAAACTTTAACAATGGGTTAAGATCAATACATATGTATAAAGAAAATTACGATATCTTTAAAATTAAAAATGATATAAAATATCAGAAATATAAAATTCTTAAAGAATAGGATCTTTGTTGTCAGCTTGCCGTTTGTATTTAGCTGTACTGCCAGCTGTTAATTTCAAATATTAATCTAAAGTCTGTCTAGTATTAGACAGCTTAAATTATCTTTAATTATTTTTATATCCTGCTTGTTAATAGTTTTATGCACTACTATCATTTTATTTGATATTTTAAATTGATTTAAAATTTAGCAGCTGATCTTTTATATAGCAAATAGGTACTTTTATGATACAGACACGGCATATTGTTTGCATGTGCCGTGATACCGATATAGTTTATACAAATTGGTAAGTAGAATTGGCAACAGTGTCCTAGAAAAAGAATATGGGAATCTAAGATGGGAATATTGAAGGCTTTCAGAGGATTTTTAAATCAGTTTCTTCAGTTGTTTCACATGGATATTACATACATCATTATTATTAGCTGTTTCGATTTTAATTTTCTGTTGGGTTTTGTTGGTTTACATTTAGTTAGTTCACGGTGTTCTTAGTATTGTTTTAGTTAATTCAGCTATTCAGTTTAAGTTTCTTGTTTTGATTTTATTTAAAATGCTTTTAAAAAAATACAAGAAGATACATTTTTTAGATTTTCTAGGACTAAATTATATCAAAAACTGTGGGTGTTTTTTTCCGAAAATACCTAGATTTTCTAATACGAAAAAAGCGAATAGACATACAGTTCGATCAAATAATCGACTTATTAACTACATAAACTTTGTAAAAATATTATACTTCTATGCCAGGTAGTAATAAATTTTCATACCAACTTTCACCCCTATATCATCCCCGAGATGAGGAATTTTCAAAAATTTCCATTAACATACAAACTGGATAAAATGTTCTCACATTTATGTCCTGAGCCTGAGAAAAAACAATATGGCGATATTATTATATAACTTGGTAATATTTGACGGGTAGTTTCATCTCGTTGGAATTTGACTTTCGAAAAATCTGTTTGTCAAAAATAATTTTTTTTACGTCAAGCAGTTAAGCAGAATCGTAGTTAATCAATTACCCAACTTTTTGGAACACCCAGTATGATTTTTTAAAAAAATTCAAAATATGTAAAAAAACAAAATAAATTATGCGTGTCCAAGCGTTTTCCCGAAAGACTAACCGTTTTTTAAATAACAAATATTGTAATATTTGAGGGGCATTTTCACCCTCTTGGAATCGAGAAACCCCTCCTTATGGAATCTCTACACCCCACAGTCAATCCGTTTGCCAAAAATCATCAGCTTTAAACGTCAAGCAGTTTAAGCAGAATCGTGATTACTCAATGGTCATATTTTATGAAACACCCTGTATAATTTTTTAAAAAATCTTAAAATATGTAAAACAACAAAATAAAATATACGTTTTTAAGAGCTTTTCCGAAAAACTCATCGGTTTTTAAATAAAAATATTCTAATATTTGAGGGGTGGTTTCACCCCTTAGAATTCGAGTTTCGAAAATCCCTTCTTATCGAACCTCTACACCCTAAAGTCAATCCGTTTTCCAAAAATCAGCTTTTACGTCAAGCGCTTTAAGCAGGATCGTGATTAATCAATGACCAGATTTTTCGAAACACCCTGTATACATTTTTAAAAAAATCTTAAATTATGTAAAAAACAAAATAACATATACGTGTTTAAGCGTTTTTCCGAAACTTGACCGTTTTTAAATAAAAAATATTGTAATATTTGAGGGATGGTTTCACCCCTTTGAACTGGAATTTCGAAAATTTCTTCTTTTCGAACCTCTACACCCTAGAATCAACCTGTATGCCAAAATTGAGCTTCTTACGTTGAGTGGTTTGAGCAGGATCGTGATTAATCAGTGAGTCAGTCACTTAAGAATTTTATATATTAGTAGGTATAGATTGTGAATGTATCAAAATTGAAAAAAACTAATGAAATTAAAATCATCTCTATTTGATTCCGAACTACAAAATTCCCTCTCTATTTTCTACACGAAGGAGGCGTGGCTTCTTAGTAAACGAATGGAGGTTACTTTGCTGGTCCGCTGTAAAATTCGCCTATATGACAAATCTAACGGAAAAATTTGCCTGGCGCATTCGCCAAAATGTAATTTTCACATTTGCATTGTTTGTCGCATCTGTTTAGGTTAGTCTGTGATATTACTTTTCTTGTTTTTAGGCGTTTTCGTTTTTAATTTACTGAAATTTTTATTTAACAGGTTGTAGCCACGGTGACATATGTTAATTTGGTATTTTTTAAATGTTTTTTGGAGTTGTTGAGATAACCCTTTTATGTATGAAACAGATATGGATTTATTGTCTTTTTTCTTCTTATTTGCATTTGCAGTGTTTGTGTTGTAAAATTTACGTATTCTGGATTTAAATATTTTATTAACTAAATTTTCGGGGTAGTTGTTTAATTTTAAGGCATCTTTGGCTTTTTTATAGCTGTTTTTCTAAATTCTGGATCGGATAATTGTATAGCACGATCTGCCAAACCTATAACCACTGATTTTTTCTGCGAAATTGGGTGATTGGATGAAAAATTTAAATATCGCGATGACCATGTCTTTTTGGTATGCCATTCCGTTTTTAATTTTCTTGAATTATGGTGTATGGTGACATCTAAGAAATTTATTTTTGAATTTTCATCCGTTTCTAAGGTAAATTTAATATTTTCATGATATTTATTGAATTCGCTTATTATACTGTTTATCTTATTTTTGGGTATAGCAGTTATAATATCATCGACATATCTATAAAAGAACGGCACCTTAAAATTCAAGTTACCCAATACACTCTCCTCCAAATCCTCCATTACAATTTGAGCTATTATACTTGATATTGATGCTCCCATAGCGCATCTCTCGATTTGCTGGTATATGTCGTTATTATATAAGAAATATGTAGAATTTAATGTTAGTTCAACTGCGTTTATAAATTCATTTTTTGGGATATTTGTATGATTTTTAATTTGATTCCATTTCTTTTTAATTATATCTGTTGCAAGTTTTATTGGAATGCTCGTATATAATGAGATTACATCTAAAGAAATTAATTTATATCCTATTGGCACAGAATATCTAGCTACGCAACAGAAGCCTCGTTACATGTATAAAATTGTAGGTAGCAAAAGGAGACAGGCTTTAAAAGCCTGTCTCCAAATCAGATATTTTGATGTGGTAGTTTCGCTACTACATAATAGAGGGCAATAAATTTAAAAGAAAACAGTTTTCTACAAACAAAATTTAAAAGAATTTTGTGCAGTGTTGCCATTGTGTAATTCATTATCGTAATACTTCCTGATAAAGCCTACCTTCAAATTTGCTACATCATTTAAACATATTAAAATAGATCAGAGCTGTTTTTTTCAGTTTGCCATGTTAGTTGGAATTAAATCTTATGAGCTAAATTACAATCACTTCCTGACGTTTGATTGTATAATTGAATCCTGAATTTTCATTGTAATTCGGCGACAATATAATAAGTATTGTTCTACTATTATGATACCACTTGCTGACGTTCAGTTGTGTTCATACCAAGTTCATATCGTATAATCGGGAAAAAACGGCGTTAGCGATAGCTATGAAATGAATATCGCTGTCATTTTATATCTAAATTTATATGGGAAATGTCATCGATCGTCCTTTTTCAGCCAACTGGACGCCGTTTTTTTCAGAAGCATATCAAGTGATACCATAATATAGTACTATATTACGATACATAGCGTTCGATTGGGCTTAAACTTGGTATACTATATCTTCAGTGACATTGTAATATCATGGTACCATGGAGCATATAAAGTGGTACCTTCTATAGTACCATATTTGATGACATAGCAATATTAGGTACATGGCGGCAATAGGGCTTAAACTTGGTATACTACGTATTTTCGGTGATATTGTAATATTATGGTACCATGGAGCATAATACGAGGTACCATAATATAGTACCATATTACGATGCCATTTTTTTTTCCACAATAAGGGGCCGTCCTCTGCCGGAAACACTGCGACCTGTGAGGTCTATTGTGTTTGTCCCCTTTCTATATCTGCACCCATTCTCCTATCCCTGTGCCCTGCACTAACTTATGCAGGTCCTTGATAGGATGGGAGCATAGTTCCTCCGGTTCTAGCCTAGCTTTCCCAAATAAAGTGTCGCTTGCGATCCAGAGCCTCGCAGTGACATATTATGTGCTCCACTGTTTCAGGATCTTTATCGCAGAGTCTGCAGCAAAGACTTCCTTGATACAGATTGAGCTTGTTCAGGTAACACTTGACAGCCATATGTCCTGTCAAGAGGCCTGTTGTAATCCGCAATTTATTCCTGCTAAGCATTAGCAGTTCTTTTGCGGTTTTGGAGCTAGGTCCTTGGATAAAAGCCTTGCTGTACGTATCTTCGGTTACATTGTAATATGATGGTACTATGATGCATATAAAGTGGTACCTTAATATAGTACCATATTTCAATACCATTTCCTGGCGTTCGATTGAGCTGATATTTGATATATACTTGCGTATTTTTGATGACATTGCATTATTATGGTACCATTAACTGGTACCATAATATAGTACTATATTAGATACATGGCGTTCGATTGGGCTTAAACTTGGGATACTACGTATTTTCGGTGACATTGTAATATGATGGTACTATGATGCATATAAAGTGGTACCTTAATATAGTACCATATTACGATACCATTTCCTGGCGTTCGATTGGGCTCTAACTTGGTATACTACGTATCTTCGGTTACATTGTAATATGATTGAACTATGATGTATATAAAGTGGTACCTTAATATAGTACCATATTACGATACCATGTCATGGCGTTCGATTGTTCTTAAATTTGGTATACTACGGATCTTCGAGATATTGCAATATTATGGTACCCTTTCAAGCATATCGAGTGGTACCATAATATAGTACACTATTATGATATTATTTCCTGGAGTTCGATTGGGCCCAAATTTGGTATACTTGCGTTTCTTTATAAAGATTTGTTTAATTAATAATTTTAATTTATTTTACGAATTTTAATTTATTTTAATTTATTGTTCGATGTCGTGACAGCAACTTTTATGCCGAACTAATATATTATTAATTGTACCTGTGTCACTTTTTTTAAAATCTACCTAGGTCTATATAAATAACGTGGCAAACGGAAGAAATTTGTTATTATAGTATTTTTTAGTCAGTTAACATTTTTTGTACTGCATTTTAATAAATTATTTCCATTATTATTAAACTTATATTTCATTACTAACGTTCCAGCATTAATAAATATCACTATCAATCGCCCTGTCTATTATTAATTTTAAAGGTAATTAAAGGTATTTTCTTAGTTAACATTATAAGGTAGTGTATATAAAAAATGTATATGTTTTGTAATAATATACTTAAAACTATTTTAATAGCCAAAGGAATAATTAATATAAGTGTATCTGACAAGAAAAGATGAATAGAAAAAAACACATACTGCATTATACATAATAAAAAGAATGGGATGCCAATTCAAGTCTTAGCCGAGCTATAAGGCCGTCGACGAGCCGTCGATCCAAAACCGAAAGTTCAAAATTTCTAATTATATTCTGATTATGACATTGTCGCGCCATCTAGTATTCTATTTGTGCAATTTTAGCTCTTTCATTTCGAGTATTTTTCTGTTGCGTAGCTAGATATTCTGTGCTATTGGTATATCTATATTTTTAATTTTTTCTTTAAAATCTTTTGAATCTTTTATATAATAGTTGTTTTTATGTGCTATATTATTTAAGATCCCTTTTAAACATTTTGAACGTTTTTCATAAGGAGACTGAACGCAAGATACAATAGGTCTCAGTGGAACATTGTCTTTGTGAAGCTTTGGTAAATCGTATATTAGACATGGTCATCGCGATATTTAAATTTTTCATCCAATCACCCAGTTCCGCAGAAAAAATCAGTAGTTATAGGTTTGGCAGATCGTACTATACAATTATCCGATCCAGAATTTAGAAAAACAGCTATAAAAAAAGCCAAAGATGCCTTAAAATTAAACAACTACCCCGAAAATTTAGTTAATAAAATATTTAAATCCAGAAAACATAAATTTTACAACACAAACACTGCAAATGCAAATAAGAAGAAAAAAGACAATAAATTCATATCTGTTCCATACATAAAAGGGTTATCTCAACAACTACAAAAAACATTTAAAAAATACCAAATTAACATATGTCACCGTGGCTACAACCTGTTAAATAAAAATTTCAGTAAATTAAAAACGAAAACGCCTAAAAACAAAAAAAGTAATATCGTATATCAAATACCATGCAATGATTGTGATGCAGTATACATCGGCCAAACTAGTCAATATCTGGAAAATCGAATTAAGGGCCACAAATATGATAAAAAAAACCAGACTGCACTGACAAATCATGAAAATAGTAAAGAACATACATTTAATTACAGCCAAACGAAGATTTTGAGAACTGAATCTATGACAAAAAAGAGGGAATTCCTCGAAATGGTAGAAATACAAAAAAACGCAAAATCAATAAACGACAAAAAAGATGTAAATAGGCTGAGCAAACTATATGTTTCTATATTATAATATTATTGTACGTAGGTCGTTGGCCCTATAGTAAAATTAAAAAATATGTTTGAAAATTCGCAACCGTCCTGTTTGTTAAATGTGTTCCGTGATTGTTTTTTATAAAGTTTCTTTCTATGATCTACGTTCTTGGATAAGTAAAACAAAAATATTTTTATTGTATATTTAATGATTTTTTAAAAATTCGTTTAATGTAAAAATTGTAGACTCTGATGGTCGAAACGTAAGACGGTGTATAAAAAATAAATGTACTTAATGAAATAAAAGGAAAATTATTACTGACCTAAAACCAAGAGAAAACATATATAAAAATATAATTTTAAAGGTCAAAGAACATAAAAAAAAACAAAAAAATACTTTCTTTTATGTCATTGGTGCAAAAAATAGTATAATGCTTGTTCTCGTATAGGAGGAAATGCAAAAGGATATGGTAGATGGTCACAGACCCAGTATGTTGTGCATAGAAGACCCTTTGCTACCGTCAAATGATATTGGACGTAGCAGTTATGGTATACTGCTGGTAAGAATATGAACAGTTTTATTCTAAATACTCCTCTCTTAGCCAAAATGGAATATTCAGACTAGTTAAATTGTGCCAAATAGAACCCTAGCGGTAAAGTTTTGAGGCAGCTTTGATTTTCTATATATTTTTGGGCTGTTGAATTCAAATCTCAGGTTTCCCAACAAAATTTCTTGACGGGACACAACATTGCAATAAATTAAAAAATATTTTTCAAGGGATTTTTTCCTAACTCAGAAAATATGTAATCCAAATTAAAATAATAACTTTTTCTATAATTTTTGTTATTTATTTTTTTCTCTATTGGCTCAAGATCTATAGTCTGGCTAACGAGAGAATCACTGACAGAGTAGACAAATTGTATTTTCTGTCATTCTTTGGATGTCGACTGTTGAAGTAATTCCTTGATTATACATAGTTGAACATTTTCATTTTCTTACTCTGTGAAACCTACTTTAAAAGAGGCTTCATTTGTTGCTGACATAATCGTATTTTTTTCTAGTTTTATTTTAAATTCTATCTAAATTACTATATGTGAAAATATATTGAGCGCCTACCTACGTGCGCACGTGTTTTAATGCTCTTGTTCATTCTTATTATTTTTATTAAAGGCGCTCCATATGATTTACGCCAAGGCGGTTTGATTTACTTTATATTTTCTCTAAAGGTGCGTCCAAACTTGAGCATTTTAGCCCGAACGAACAACGAACTGAGCACGCAGGAACGAGCAGAACGAATAGGCCGAAAGAAAAGCATTGCGTTCGCACGAATGACAAAAAGGGAGATATTCTGTTTATTTTTCTACTGATCTAAACCACACTTTTCCAAATTTGATACCGGTAAATCATCAGCTAATTATTATTATTTCTGAACTTCATTGTTGCAATTAATGTATTTTTCCACTGGATTTATGATTTTAGATCTTTATTGGGACAGGTGAGGTAGGGATGTTCGGTCCTAAGATTTCAGTACCAGTATCCGGTACAACGAATTACCAGTCCTACAACCGTCCAAGAATTAGGTCGATGGGACCGATACTGAACCGGTATACCGGAAGACCCAACTACCGGAATATCGGAAAGATCGAAATAACAGTTTTGATTGCTGTGCCAGTGGGCATATACTACATGATACCGTATTAAAAAATGTAAATATATCAGACAATTATTACTTTAATTGTTACAGAGGGTTTGTTTACGTTCTGCCCTCGTAGCCTTCGAGAAGCCGTGACATTTTAATACGACCACCCAGTACGTGTCTGTAATACTGCTGTGTTAACGAACAACCCCTTATCTGACGGATTAAAAAAGTTAACATCTTGTTTGTTAATATTGGTAAATAAACACTTTTATATAATATAACCGTCGGATATACGCTTGAGAGTATATTTCATTATACTACAAAAAGTAGCTTTCAAAAATAAAGCTAAAGGTGTTTTTTTCTTTTTATTTATCTACTTGGAAAATAATAGGTCAGAATGTTGTATGATTCTTGTATTTCTATGTGAGTTTTGTTATGAGAAAGAAATAATTAAACTATAAGGAGATAATATAATTTAAGATAAATACTTGTTATATTTATTGCATACAAAAATCTATATTATAAAAAAAACTTTCTATTTAAGTTGCCGTTGTTAATAAAAAATAAATTAGAAAATATGAAAGGAAATGCTAAACATTATTTTTTATACTAACCTAATACTTATTAAGATTATACATAGAGTAGGGGAACATATCGTCCTATTCCTGCCAAAAGTCACTAACTAACATTTTTCCGAACAACCAAATTCAATCACTAACTATGTTTTGAATCGGAGAATCGATTGCAAAAGTCATTAACTACGATTTCTGGCTATTTATGTTTTATTTTAATACCGAATAGTTACTAACTATAACATCTTTATGCAATGAAATTCTTCTTTAGACGCATTTTTTTCGGAAGTAATAAAAAGTAAGTTAGTGACTTTTGGCAGCAATGGGACGATATTCAGTTTTGTATAAAATTCGGTACCGAAATCGTTTTATACAGGTTTTTTGATTTGCATATTATCATGCACCTATTTTTCTGTACTGATTGAAAACGGTCTTCCGATAACGGTTTTCCGGTATCGGTTCCTAAACTGGTCTTCCGGTATACCGGTTTTGTAAAAGACGATACCGATACCGGAATATTTCAAAAGTACCGGTCCTGGGGCGCTATTCTGTAAAATCGTCGGTATCGGTAAGTTACGACAGCTCTCGATACGTATTTGTATATAGTAAAAATGTGTTAATCGTTGTTGTCATAGTTACCGATCGGTCCTATGGCAGATATCGTAAATTTGTACCGACGAAAATCGGTATCTCTACCGTGCCCTTGTCAACCTCACGGTAGAGATACCGAGAGTCGTCGGTATAAATTTGCGATATCTGTCATAGGGCCGATCGGTAACTATGACAACAACAATTAACACATATTTACTCAGTGCCTTCTAGTAAAAGATCAGCCTGGGGGCGGACTTTTGTTTACTTCATCAGCTGTACATACTTAGATAATGGGTTAGATTCCGTTTCATATTTTGTCGGTTGATTTTTGGTTTTAACTTTTTGATTTTTGGTATTATTTATTATTGTAGTGCAAAAAACTAATTATTTTGGTGTTTAAGTGACAGAAACTACTACCAGATATATGGTCACTCTCGGTTTCGCATAAAAAAATAGAAATTTTAAAAATTACACGTTGTGCAAGTGATTTAACCTAAAAGTGCCCATACATTTTTTACTTATCGTGATTTTTGTGTTTTTTAAGACTCTAACAATTCATCAATAAAACTTAAGTGGAGTGTGTTTTTGGTGCTATGCCTCATCTTTGTTGTGTTCCTGGTCTGGTGGAAAGGATAGTTATACTAGGCAGCCTAAAGTATCCGGAAGAGCAAGAAAAGTGGGTACGGGTTATAAATCAAGAGAATTCTATTGAAAATATCTTTAATAAATTTAAAAATAATATTCTCCCATGATGGTATTAATGAAAACTGGACAATTATGTTTATTTTATTCATATTGGTGGAATCTCCACCCAAGTGTTGTTGGTATGTTGGTTCAGCTCGATAGATTCAAACACGTAAGTAGGTATTATGATCTAGGGAAAAATAAAGAATATGTGTATTAAAGATTATTATTTTGAGTTCAAATTTTAAAAAAGATTTTTGTAAAGACAAGACTGATACAGTTTAAAAGAAGAATGTGTTTTTGTTTGATAATATATAATGTATGTCAAGCATAACATATATTGGTTCCGTAATTTTTAATGAATAGTGTTGATTATTTATAATACCAAATTAATATCAAATATTTAAGTGATGGCTGAATACAATATTAATAAAATAACAATAAAATTGGTATATTTGCATAATACAAAATTAAGTTTTAAGAATAAAGGTGTTACTAAAAATACTAAGAAATTCATATTTCTTTGTTTTAATTGGTCTAATGTTATTTACATTTTACGTAAGAATTATACCGTATCATCGAAAAAATCGGCGTCTAGTTGGCTTGGAAATGAACATCGATGACATTCCCTAAATAACTGTACACATAAAATAATTAACTAGAATTTTACAATCTTGGAAAATTTGATATTCTTGAACCTTGTTTCTAAATATTCTAAATTTTTTGATTTTCTTGGGATTTAGGTTCGGGAAAAACGCTGATTAAATTTTCATTTGGTTTTTCATTATTTTTATTTGGTTTAAAAAAAACGTTTCGGTTAACATTATAGCCTTCATCAGTGTTGTGTCATATGAAAAAAATAGTGTCGAATATAATCCAAAAAATTACATATAAAATATTCACACCACGCACATAATGTTTACTGCGTACTCCATAGTCAATGTAGATAATTTTAGTGTTAAGAATAATAATTTTAAAAAATATGTGGTCATCTTTTGATAAGTTTATATTAGTTTATTAATTGCAGTAAATATTATGAGGTGTGAATTATATTGTATATGTAATTTTTTGGATTATATTCGACACTATTTTTCTCATATGACACAACACTGATGAAGGCTATAATTAGCCGAAACGTTATTTTAAACCAAATAAAAATAATGAAACCCAAATGAAAACTTAAATCAGCGTTTTCCCGCACCTAAAAATCCCAAGAAAATCAAAAATTTTAGAATAATTTTATATATAAAATGCCAGCGATCTTCATTTCATAGCCATCCCTGACGCCTTTTTTTAGATAATATTGTATTATTTGTAAATATAATTTTTCGAACATTGATACTTGCAAAATATACATATAAATTTTGTGAATGCAAATAATAATACATCACTATTAGTAGATATTGAATGTTTTTGTTAAATTAGATCGATTTTCAAACCCTAAAATTTAAAATATATTTCATTTTACCCAATATCTTATGTACCTATACATTATTTGTATATTGTAAAATATTTGCTGCATTTGTATGGTTTATAGTTTATTTGCCAAAGTATTTATTACTATAAATAGGTATATATGTTGTAGTTATTAACTGTATATTATGTATATTTCATGTAAACTATATCATTTTTAAAATACATACCAAAAGTCTGAGGAATGATTATGTTTTCCATGTATTCTACAACATATTTATTAATCCGTTATATCTAACTAGCGTGACGTCATAAATCTCGCCCGCTGGCTGATCTTTTAATAGAAGGCACTGATTTACTATATGCAAATACGTACCGATAGCTATCGGTAACTCACCGATTCCGACGATTGTACAGAATAGCGCCCCTGGTACCGGTATACCGGAGGTCTAAGGTGAGGAAGTAGTTTGTGATCAACATCATTTTCATCAACCGAGTTAGTAATTTCAAAATATTGTTTATTTAAAACTAAATTGTTTCAGGTACCTACGTACTTTATTACAAGATTTTCCCAGTTTTGTATTACAATAATTTTTGTAAATACTTCTATTTTTGTGAATATTTTAGTTACTTTTACTCTTAATTTTTTTGAAAATTAATGTGCCTATAAAACTATTTCAAGGAGGTTTTTTCGAAGAAACTATTTCAAAGTAGGTTATGTATATTAGCTTTATTAATAAATACCGCATGTTCGAAAAAAAGGCGTCCAGTTGGCTGGGAAATGACGATCGATGACATTTCCCATATAAATTTACATATAAAATGACAGCGATCTTCATTTCATAGCCATCGCTGACGGCGGGTTTTCTTTTTGATCATACGGTACCTATCTTATAGTTTGAATTAATTTTTATGAATTTATTTTTATCTGTATTGTAAAATCTGTGATGGAACCATTTGACACTACAATATTTTAACCCCTTTTTATATAATACCCTTGTATATGAATTTTTAAAGTAGCTCAACCTAAGACGTTTATGGATATAAAGCACCAGATGGCGGGGCGTATTTCACAGTCTTTTACTACAGAAAAATATTTTTTTTTTACTCTGAATTTAGAAGCGGCCAATAAAAACAGAGAAAATAAAAATCGATAATTTTCGGACTGTGCCAATTGGTTACTAATCGACCAGATATTTTTTGTATATTAGATATGCTATAAAAGCTGGTAATTATACAATTCGACCATTGTAAATACCCGACAAATTCCGCAAGGCCGACGAGGTCGATGTTTTTCACTGATAAGAAAAAAAATGTTTGTTTAGATAATTTTCGAGATATTTTTTCTTTCTGAATGCACATTTTAAAGTATTTTATATTCTTTGTCCGTTTGATCTATTACACTGGTCGCACGTGTCGAAGTTTTGTTTCTTGTAGTTTTAAAACATTTTCTTGTTTCTTTGTAGTTGTAATGTAAAATTAGATTAATTTATTAAGTTTGATTATAATGTTTAGTGTAGACTACCAGAAGTAATTTAGTAGTGTTTTTATATTTTATTTTGAAGTTGTAGATGAAGGGGTAATTTGCTTAATTTTTCTTTATGTTTGATTAATTAATAAGTTTGATAATTTGTTTAGTGTAGAATACAAGAAGTAGTTTGTGTAGTGTTCTTGTAAGAGATTATATTCATTTATTTTGTAGTTGAGTAGAAGGTGAAGGTATTTGGGTATTTTTTTCTTTTTGTTTTTCTTCTAATAATTATAGTAGTGCTTTTAAATAGTGTGATAGATACATTATAATCTTCCTTCAACTTCGTTTAAAAGTGCGTTATCATATAATTTTGGTTTTCTGGTAGTTGAATATACGAAAAAAAATCTGATAAAATTTATTTTAAATTAAATTAATCTAGTCTTATTAATCAAATTAAACTAGTCAAATAATATTAATTGCAATCAATTATTAAAAAATATTAATAATTTTGGAAAATAACTTTTGAACTGGAGTATTATTGATAAAATTTAGCCAATTTTTTTTAACTAGTAGACGTATTTCAATATGATCTTATCATTTATCACTGTATAATAACTTTGTTGTGGCAGAAAAATATACCAGTTACTTTCAAAATGTTATTTCTTTTCAAATGTCACAAAAGTATTAATTTTTGCGACGTGATTGACAATATAAAAGTCATTTTAACGCCTAGGCATAAAAGTAAAGCACTTTTACGCCGAAGCATAAAAGTATGAAAATATATTATTAAAATGGCATAAGTCTCAAATTCAACGAGCCGTAACCATAGTTTCTCGATATATAATTACTCATGGTACAAAGAAAACTTGAAAACAAGGTGTAATCGATAGCGACTCCAATTTCGTTCAGTTTGCGCATATCGCCTGTGACGTCATATGCCATACAAAAAAATATCCTTATTGTTCAATTGCCACTAATAAAAAAAGACTTAAAATAGGGAAGAATTCGGACATAATCCCTAAAGTTATGTAAAATCATCGAGATTGACATTTGAAAAGTTATGACACATACACATTTATTATGTATCATCTGTTTGAAAATTTGAAATTGGCGCGTGGAGCTTGCCGACCAATAGTGCCGTTTATCACCTGTGACGTGGTGACCAACCTGCGCAATATCATACCTTGTTTTCTTTGTATCATGATAATTACTTACAAGGTATGAGTTTTAAATCTTTTATATTATTTGGAACGGTTGAAATTGTTTAAAAAATTATTTGTGGCGTTTAAAAAAAAAAGCATGCTTTATTCGGAGTAAAAATGACTTTTTGTGCTTCGGCTGTATGTCAAACGTACAGTCTCGCCACGAAAACTGTCATTTTTACTCCTAATAAAACAATATGCTAGAAAGTTTTATGGGTTTTGTGAGTTAAAAAATAATGATATTTTCAGTTTCTATAATTCTTGATCGAAAATAAACGGCGTCAGTGATGGCTATGAAATAAGATCGCTGTCATTTTTAAATTTATATGGGAAATGTCGATCGTCATTTCCCAGCCAACTGGACGCCGTTTTTTTTTCATATGGTACAAAGTTAAAACAAATTTGACTCTGATCATGTTTTACGCTAAAAAATATTTATTTCGTGTAATAAAGATTTAAATGGTGTATTAAGTACATAATATTTATTTAAATGTCAAATAATATTATTGAAGCAAGTGCCAAGTTTTATTTTTAATTAAGAAAAAATTTAATCAAGAATGTATAAAAGTTTTGTTTTAAAAAAAAATTATCGTAAATTCGTAAAACCTCAATTTAGAATAAAATGATCTAAGAATGAAATAAAATTTCATAGCCCTGTGTCAAATCGAAATAAAGTATGTGTATGTAACTTTTTTTAAATATTAATAATTACCATTAATTAGCATTAATGTACACCTATTGAAATAATAATTTATTTGTTAAGACGGTTTAGAATCCTTAAAATAACAGCAAAAATAATCGAAAATCAACAATGAAATAATAGTTTTGTTTAAATTTCTTAATCAGTTGAGCCCTATTATAATTCGCAAAAATCCGAGCTATATTATTACATTACTCTGAGGGGAATACCGCAAATAATCGATATTTTTGACTCCGCCCCTAATCACATGCTTCATTCCTTTAAAGCTTCACGATTTGTTCACCAGAGGCAGCACATTTTGTCGAGAGGTTGATCAACTTTAAGAATATATAAACAAGGATAATACCTATCCTTTATTGATTATTTTCTTTGTTTCCAGAATAGTTACGAACCAGTCAGAGACAATCAGATGTGAGAAAGTAAGTTTTTATACTAATTTCGGAAAATCTGATTGTTTCTGATTGTTTTGTATCTACATTTCAACTTACATAAAAATAATAAAATATGGTATATTCCAATTCCAGTTTATTTGAAATTTTGAAAATCGTGTGCCTGACATTTATTAAATAAATAAATTATTTTATTTTATTTATACTTCCTATTAATTTTGATAAGTAGCAGTAACGATAAAAATACACTGAAATTTTATCCCTAAAGAATTTTACCCCTGAAAAACCCTGTACAGATTTTCCCCCTAAATTTAGGGATAAAAACCCTAGGTTGGTAACACTGACTAACTGAATAATTCGGCAAACTCTAAATCCTTTTGAGCAATTCCGATTTACCGACACGGTCCGCAAAACGTTTGGCGCGTTCGGTTTGTTCGGGCTAAAATGCTCAAGTCTGGACGCACCTTTATGGATGCTAAAGGTTGTGCCTTTGCGAATCCTCCATGTACGCTACAGACCGCAATGCTTGGAGGGCCATACGTAAGGAAGAGATAGAATGAGGAAGTAATGCGTGATTTAATTTTGTCCGCGTCGCGCCTCGACAGAAGTGTCTAGCCCAACAAGAAACTATTAAGCTTGACCAATCAGGTTGGTTAGCGTGGTTGTTTGGAGGGTGTTAATTCATTTGTGTTTGTCAAAAACTCTAACGTGATTGGTCGGGCTTAATAGTTGCCTGCTGGGGCTAGACACAAAAAGACACACTGAAAAAAAATCCCCAATTTATATAAAAACTAATTATTTTGATTTCTTAATTACTTATGCTATTCTTATTATGTTGTAAATTTTTGCTTTGCACCACTGTCTCCGGTAGATTCTCATATGTGAGAGTGGATCAGAAATGTAATCAGTCGTTTCTTTAATAATTTTAATAAGTTATTTATATAAATTACCTTTTATGTTTTAAATTAGATCTTATTGTATGCTTATATAATATATTCAGGTATAGTTTTAGATACAATATTGCATAAAATATTCGTTTATGTAGTTTTATTGAGTGTTGGACAAGCATTTACAAAAGTCATTGATTATATCTACTATTGCGTTGGGATTACAACCATACCATAAAATTGAAAAAAAAACGGCGTTAGCGACGTCTATGATGTGAAAATCGCCGTCATCTTATATGTAAAATTATATGGGGAATGTTATTGATGGTCATTTCCAAGTCAACTAGACGCTGTTTTTTTATCATACAGTACATGATATATTTCCTTGAGAAACTCTAAAACTTAAGAATTGATTTTTATTAATAATATTTTCAACCAACTGCCAAGTAGCTCTAATTTTTTATTAGATGAATTCATAAATAATTGTATGTTGATGAAATTTTGAATATAAGAATGATATAAATTCAAACTACCTCAAAACTTTCCTCCCAAAAATACAAGTTGACTAGACTATCATTGGTATAAGCATTTTAAAGAATTTGTCATTTTAAGGTGAAAAAGGCTTTCGAGTACGCTTATACCATTCTTACCAACGTGGTCCATCCCATGTCGGTACACAACGACTGCTACAATCAAAGTATCTTGGGGCGTATCGTTAGAGTAAGGGATAATGTTGTCCAGCACAGAAGGAAGATTGAAGACATCATAAGGGGCACTCAGATAGGGAGTTCCATGATAATAGGATCTACCGGGGCACTCGTGGCCAAACCCTCTAGATCCTCCAGTACAGGTAGCACCAGCAGTGCGGAAGAAA
Source organism: Sitophilus oryzae (assembly GCF_002938485.1). Taxonomy (NCBI): domain Eukaryota; kingdom Metazoa; phylum Arthropoda; class Insecta; order Coleoptera; family Curculionidae; genus Sitophilus; species Sitophilus oryzae. The sequence continues at coordinate 141,599 of NW_022146260.1, read as the reverse complement.
GCGGGGTCAGTTCAGAGGTAACGCTAAAGATGTTCAAAAGTATCGTCATTTTAAAATATCGATATCAATTTTTTAGGGATCAGATCGGCCCTCGAGAGACCATTCTCCTAACATGAGTTATTCATCCAATCGAGTGATGAACAATCGGAACAAAATCCGGAACTTACCCAATAAGAAGTATGAGTCTAGAGTGCCGGGTAACATTTACCATCCAACATACAATCACAACCATCGGACGATTCAGAACAATCCGCAGGCGATGAATAAACGAAAAAAAGGAGAAAGGCAATAGTGTACATATTAGACTAGTTGTACATAGGTTTAAACGTAGGCATGTAGCGCAAAAAAACATGATTTTACCGGAAAAAACGCGCTAACGTTAGCTTTTAGAGATAAAACTTTATTTATTTAAGTTTCTAAGATGTATGGTTTTTCTTTTCTCGACAATTGAAGGAAACTTTAAAAGTAGTTCGAATTTGTGCCATGGTAGGCATAGAAATAACATTTTTTACAGATTAATTTATGAATATATTTGAAATTCATAAATGCTATTTTTAAAGTTTTCTCTATCTGTGTGTAGATTTAGTTATCCCTTCACTCTACACTCGCTGGTACTGTAGACAACTTTTAGGTTATTCCATGATGTTTGTTCAGGAAGGTGTGACATACTAACTGGTGTGAGTACATGAACAAATCTTTTGACAAAAACCACAAATCTGTTCTCGAAACCAAGAGATTAATTTGCATTTTCCCTGTTATTACATTTTTTCGATTTTTTTACACTTACTGCACTGAAATACACTCGGTTTTTATCATACAGCACTAAAATAAAGTTTTCTCGTCGTCCATTTTGGGTCCTAATTCATAAATCATTTCTTCACTCTACCTATAAAAGTGTCATTTAACACCTATAGTCAATTTGAAACTTACTTAACGTTGTTCGTTTTTGATGCTGTATAAACTTATACCTACCTGGCATAAAAAAATAAATCTAGACCTAAAATGTCCGACCAGAATATTTACTGCTAATGTTCCATTTTTTCATGGACGTCAACATTCTAAATTCATTCTTGGCGCGTTTGACGAGTGTAGATAATTTGTTTCGCAAAAAAAATCTAAACGATTGAGGGTCCCACTGTTGTAGTTTTTAATATTTGTAAATATGTAAATATACATATTATAGAAAAAGAGAAAAAAAAAACACATAAAGATAAGTATGTTTAGGTTTAGAAATATGTGGTTATAAAAATATAGAAACCTTGCTATAAAAATGTGATATATATATATTTGATAATTTTTAAGTGGATTTATATTTTTTCGTTTTTTTTTCTGTGTGTGCCTGTATATTTGTTTTTAAAGGATACATTTTTTAGTTCTATGTCTAATTTGACGGCCATATTTGTGTTTTTAATTGTCTTTTTTTAAACAAAGGATCACTTAATAATTTTTTTAATGTCATTAAGTCATAATTTAGAGAAGTTTTGATGTCTTGAAAACGAAATGTATAAAAAAAATAATTGATGTTAATGTCTTAAATGATATTTCTTTGGCATAGATCATATAGTTTGTAAGTTCGCCTGTTTATCTTATTACGTAATGTTATTTGGAAATTTTCACCACTTTGATAGGTGTATATAATTATATAGACCTATTTCAGTTTTAAGTACAAATTTAAATTAAAAAAAATAGAAAAAAAATGAAAAAAAAAAGATAAATTTCTATTTGATATTGTAATGTGCGCCAAGAAACCGTTCATTGTAAGTAACAGATCTTATTTGTTAAAATGTAAAAAATACATTACTTGAGCGCCTTCTTCTTGTTTAATTTACAAATCCCTGATATTTTTTTTGACTAATTTTTACATTAGTTGTTACAGCGCTTTCAGATGTTAAGACCATAGTTAAGACGCTGTTTTTTCGATCGCTCTATAGCGATATTTTATGACATTTCCGCTAATTTGTGTTTAAAAAACGAGAGGAAAAAAAGACTAAAAAATACACAATTTATTTCATTTTTGTTCATCATGAAAATGATTTATTCTATACAGTACGCTCCCGGATTCGGATTGCCTTTCCGAGAGGAAAAGCTTTTTTATTTTGAGAAAAATGCATTCTTCATAAAAATGTTTGTACTTATATTTATTGTATACGTAATTTCCATACCATTTTAGAGAAAAATTAAAATGAAAATATAGTTGAATTTTTTTCTAACAATAGTCCTACAAATCAAAACGCATTTTTCTCAAAATGTCAATAATAAAAAAAAATCCTCTTGTAAAGACAGTCCGGGGACATACTGTAGATAATATACAAAAGGAAATTAGACAGTATTTAACAAAAATTAATAATATTAACAACAAAAATTACTGAATTTTAAAGAAGAACCGGAAGACATCTACAATGAAACAGCATTTTTTTAATAATTACATAACCCTTTACACTAAATTAGATCTTAAATAGACAACTGATAAATTATATAAATTAAGTAGTGTTTCTTACGATTTTAGATACAAATAAAGAGAGCCCTTTAATATCTTCATGAAGCTTAATTCCCGTTTTGTATAGAGGATATTACATATACACATGGTCATTTTTTATAGCATGACTTAAGCTGCTGAAAACTTAAACAGCTATGGCCTTTTCTTGAGATAATTTTTTTATAAGAATCCTGCTACTAAAATATGAACGGCTGTATTGAAATAAGTATAATCTCAAAAAATATAACACAATATAATAAAATTTATCTTTGAGCAGTTCGTTTTTAATATGAGTGAAGTTTTTGGCATTTTTTCTATCAAAAAGTAATTTAGTAAAACAAGAATAATGTCTTTACATGTACAAAATGCACCTAGTAAAACTTTTTCGACTGGCTATCCTTGCTGTCCCTAAAATAAACACATGCGTTTAAAAAACACAAAGAATTTCTGACTTCCATTGTCTTTATTTATTTTAACTTAAACAACGTTTGGGTCAGATGTATCACTAACCCTTATTAAGTGTCAACTAAGCCACAATAGGCCCTCGCGGCCGCAGTGGAGGGTCCCATGGGACCCACTCTTAGTCAAGTAAGTGTAGACTAATCTAAATTCTAAAACTACTGAGCTTTTATACTAGAACCAGGCATTCACCCAGTAAATAAAGAAAATGGAACTCCAATATTATTTTAATTTCAATACTGAATTACTGTCTACCACATTCAACGAAATCACAAAAATATTTTATATACATTATTATTTAAGATTTTTATTTAGAATAACTCACCTGTATAAGTTATATCCTAGAATAATAGCTAGTTGAAGTACCACAACGAATAATATGGTAGTTAGTGACACACAGCTGATTTGAGGACATTTATATCCTTGGCCTAATTGACTTGCTACCTAAAAAAATTGCTGATGTAACAAAATTATACCTTTAATGCGAATAATTCAAACATACCTGTGCCACATTAGATTTAACGTGATTGATTCCATCTCTAACTTCATTTATGATTGACTGAGTATCATATCCCACTGCTTGCACTTGAGCAGTAGGTGCTTTAGCTTGATTATTGATCACAGTGTCAATTCTTTGTTTGGCTTCAAGAATAAACTGCCTAAAATAATTCAACTGGTAAAAAATAAACTATTTCTAAAGTATTCTAATGACCTTAGCTCTCTTATACTATTAACCATTTGATTTTGGTTATTGAACATTGCATCAACTTCGTGCCTTCTAATTGTGTCAACAAAGCCACTTGCCTGGGCTGGTGGGGAACTCTGACCTTGTGCAGGAGGAATGTTTGAACCTACTGCACCAGTTTGTTGTGTTATTAAGCCTATTGTTCTCTCCTGCAAGGTTAATATTAAAGCATACACTCTTACAGTGAACTAATACAACTAGTATTTACTTGTTTTCCAACCACTTCATCCAATTTTCTGTTCAATTCCTTCATAACTTCATAGATTTGATTTTGACCTTGGAAGATTTGTCTCAATTCTCTCTGATTGTCAGATTCAAACCAATCTTCAAGATCTGGTTCTTTCTGTAAAAATCAAAATATAAGGATATATCAGGAAAACAATTAGTAGAAATTACTTAATGTTTTAATTTTATTTACCTCATTGGGATGATCCTTTCTATATTCCTCTTTCTGTTGTTCTAATTTCTTCTGATATTCCAAATACTCCTGCTGAAGTCTCTGTTGGTCATCAGTCAACACTAAGAAAAAATTGATCAAGTCATACAAAATTTATAAATATCATTAAAGTAATGATTAAAGTACCTGGTTGCCCGGGCACTGAGCTGGAAGCTCCAAAGCTGCTAGTTAGGAAATGAATGACATCATGATCATCTGCCAGACCTCCAGTGGCAGCTGATAATCCAAAATAGCCACTCTTTGGTAGAAAAACGTTTTCAACTCTGAAACACATCTCATAATCCTGCTCATTGTTTGTCATGCCATTGTGAAACAGTAATGTTAGAATATTATTATGAAATTCAATCCTAGCTCGAGTTGGAAAAGGTTTATTACGGAAATCTCTCAAGCATCCAGCCAATTGCTGAGTTGTACCATCACTAAAAAAATACTTAAACATAAAACCGTTTGTAAGATAATTTAAATAGTTTATTTTACCTATGATGCTCAAATTTCTTGTTTCCGTCGTTCACTACAGCGTAGATATAAGGGTTATTATGCTTATTGTCATTGTCAAATGAATCAAAAAATATGCCTAAACCAACCCATTGATCTGAAGATCCAAAAACATCACCATCATATGAGCCTTTGGCTTGTGTATACCAGAATGCCTGAAATATAGTTTATTGAAAACTATTTAAGGTAAAAAAAGTTAATAATGGTATATACCATTCCATCGGCACCTATTCTACCTCGCCCACTGATTCTGAAAGCAATATCTACTTCCCATTCATTGAAATTAAGAGGATTCTTAGTCCATATTGCCCCTTTTTGGCTTCTCAAGGATGGTGCCAATCTCACATTTTCTGAACTAGCTATCGCATCTGTTACAAACATTATTCTTTAATAGTTTATATATTTTCATATATATAAAGCAAAAATCAAATACGTTTTTAAAACTTATTTGGAAAAAATCCAGTGCAGTTTAGTCTGAAATAGCATGGTCACAAAACTATTTTCAATATAACCAAAATAAAAGTGTACAAACAAATTTATAGATTAAATGAGTAATAATTCATTATTACTTTATAATTTCAGCTTAAAATAGCTTCATTCACACATAAAATTAGAAAAAATTGTTATTTTACATATGTTTTTTTGGTTATATACGTGTCAAGCAGAAACTACTCGAGAAGTACGTTAAATAATCGATCTAAATAATTCCGTAGGTTAAAAAGAGACAGACATTTAAGTCCTCTCGTAACTAGAAGAAAAAATCATTGACGTGTCTAAAAGAAGCCTACTTACTGCCACCGTATTCCCAAAAAGGAACAGAACCATCTTTCTGCGCTAGATATGGAGGTTTAAATGAATATTTATATTCAAATCTCTTCTGTACGTTCGTAGAATTCACTAAATCTCGAGCTATTAGGAAAACTAGCACGAAAATATTTAAAAACTTAAATAATCCCTCCATGTTTACATCTAGTTGACAAGTTGGTCAGCCGTCAGCCGGTAACTGCCAACCACAGAATAAGTAACTAGGTGCCAACCAGGGATATATACCTAGGATTTGCCTAGGATATATAGAACAGAGAAGAACTTTTTATTAGAGAATAACGGCATACGGTCGAGTCGGCCGCTGCTGGCACTTATACGTAGACGTAAAGAATCTTTTACGTGTATAAAAAATATAAGAAATGCGCATGCGTACGTAAACGTTTACGTGTTTGTAGCAGAGATATGGAAGTGGGAGAATGAGCTTCGACGAGTGCGCATCCAAATTTTTGTCGACGACAAGATGGCAGACATCTTCCAGGTCTCGCTGTCACTTCCCCTCTTTAATTGACATCTGTTTGTTTTGTTTTTTTTTCGTTTGTGTGGTTATCTAGTTAAAATTTATTATTATCTCAATTATTCTAAACACTAATTCAAAAAGGCTTGTTGTATATTGTCATAGTCATTCTAAGAAAGCTAATACGTCAAAAAAATGGATTAGTTTCTCTCTCATGTGTATGTTTCTATACAATATAATCGTGGTTTATAGATGATCCAAAATCCGTTTATTTCTTTAGTTTTCCTAAAGCAGGATTTGTAAAAATCAGATTTAGAATTGGGAAATGGCCAAAACCAAGAAAGTGTGATGTGGGCCATTTGAAGAGGAGAAAATGTTTTACATGTGGGAGGGGAAGAAGATACTAACTAAATGCCTCGTGCTTCTAAAAGAAAGTGCACTGGTTATAGTGTCCATGAAAGCATAAGTTCATGGTACTAGAAATATGTCACAACATTGTAATTACCTAGGCAAACAGATTGGAACCTTACCTGATGTAAGAAGATTTCATTTGAGGAAAAGAAAAACATAAGATAGGTATTTTAATCAACAGCAAAATTTAAGATTTTATTTCACAAAGTTTGCCTTAGGCAGTTGTAGCTCTCGAGAAAGCAATATTTCAACATTAGCAGCAGCAGGTTCAGAGGCTGCAGAGGAGTGAATTCAGTTAATTAGATTTCCATAAATTCAGCCAAGCAGGTGGCTGAAGGTACTTTTCAAATATAGCATCGAAGTTCTATAGTCAATATTTTATATTCCTAAACGTAAAGTTTGGAAATAACAAGGAACATTGGACTGAAAAAAATGGCAAGATTTATATAGGAAGAAAGGGCATTATGCCAATAAGAAAAATTAAACTGTAGGAGTAAAGTTCTTATTTAAAACTGCTATGGGGCATAAGTATTAATTTGTATCCGTACCACAAATCAATTGAGGAAAACCAGTATAACATTCATAACTGTTAACGACACATTTGTAAAGAGTGTTAAAGAGACTATTAGTCATGAAGCTTACAGTGTTACTTTGTTTCAATATTACACTTTTATTCTTGTAAAATCTATGATGAAGTTCAAAAGCATTTTGCAATGGCCTTAAATTGTGAGTTGTGAGCCAGGATTTATAGTAAAGGTATTTGATGCAATGAAACTTAATCGGTACCTTCCAGTATGTATTTTAGTAAGGGGATTGTCAATCCCATGTTTTTAAATAGATAAAATACAGGCCAAAGTTGACAATATTACAGTTGAGAAGAAACTATTTTATCTTAAAAAAAAATTTCTTAAAATTCTGAGATCATATAATCTAATTTTCTTAATAATAAATTAGGTATATGTACATACAGAATTTTGTTATGGACAAATAAGGATCGACAAGCTTCTTTTGTGCAAAAAATAAATGATTTTTTCTAGTATTACGACAAACCATAATGTGTTTTACAAACTTACCGGTAACAGTTTTTGTTTATAATAAAATATTTAGGAATAATTTGGGTTGTTTATCAATATATTAATGACTTGAATTTTGACAAATCGAATTTGTATCAAAATAATTTTACGAAATATAAAATTGATGTTCTATTACAAGATTGAGTTTTTATTGTCGACAAAAACCAGGATAAATACTAATAATAATACCCTTAATAAAATCAATGATGTTTATGTATTATGAAAATATTTGTTAGAGGACATGTTATGTAACAGTTTTTGAAACATAATTTGAAGGGACGAATAAAAAAAATAAAACAAAAACATATTTTTTCTAGGTTTATATTAAAAATACAAGGTAGGTAATCATCAAAAATAATTATGAACCAAATGTTTTTTATGAATATACAACTTGAACAAAAAGTTGTTTAGAACAATTTTTACCAAATTTGCAAAAATTTTAAATTGAAACGCGTAATTCAGTACAAGTAAACATGAAATATTGTAAATACTTATTTAATATCATTTCGAGTGTTTTACGACGAAAAGGTCATCTGTCCGTAGCGTCTTTTGTCAGAATATTCGTATATTTAGTGTATTATATACCAATATTGTACGCAGTTTTGAAACTGATAATTAAATAAATCATATTAATGTTAACTAACCATAACATAAATGATAGAATTTCTCACTAAATTTAAAAGGTCGATTTATAAACTCTACAGCGCTGGTTTTGGATTTGCGTTGGAGTGTTGATTTGTTACAAGGTCGACTGTCTGTAGCGCCGCAAAATCGTAATTTTATAAACTCTAGAGGTGGGCCAGTCTGGCGATTTTTGTGGAGCTTGGCTAAGGCTCCAGTGACTGCTCCAATAAAAGCACTGTATAGTGGCTTTTCGAGCAATTAACCTATAAATTAAAATGTAGTCGAGAAATAATGGTTCGGAAAATCGCACTTCGGTGTCTGCACCGTCTTCGTTGTAATGGATAAAAAAGTACAGGACTATAGGTGCGATTAAGGCGATAGGCAACATCATCGTCTAGTTTCATTTATTTATATCGTATGATCGAAAAACGGCGTCAGCGATAGCTATGAAATGAAGATTGCTGGCATTTTATATGTAAAATTTATGGGGAATGTTATCGATTGTCATTTCCAAGCCAACTGGACGCCGTTTTTTATTTCGATCAGTAGTGGCGATTTTAACGTCTGTGCAATCGGGGTAAGTCACCGACGGGCCCCAAGCCTCCCGGGCCCTTGCGAACAAGATTCGAACTTTTCCGAACTACGGGCCCCTAGAGCTCTTAAAATCGCGGCTGTACGGTACTATACTGATGTCTTAGTTTGATAGATGTTGCTATATTTTTTTAGTCTATTCAGAAGAATTTGAGTGTTTCTAAGTACCAAGCACTTTGCTATAAATATCTTAAAGAGTCTGTTCATTTTCACAGAGTGGTGGCCCATGGTAAAAACTTAATGTTATATTCAATTCAAAGTCGAAACTGTCAAAAAAATCTTTATTAGTGACCGGTTTCGGCTATTTAGCCATCATCAGACCTTAAAAATAGATATAAATAATAAAACTTATATGAATGTATAAGATCAAATAAAAGATTTAGGATATACAACAAAACACAGATACAAAATTAACTAACAAATAAACATACTAACAAGTTAAAAATTACCTTTGTCAAAAACATCTGTTTGTGATTATATATAATACATAAATATTCATTTGATTCATGAAAGAAAAAAGGAACGCTACGTTCCCGTTCCTTCGGTAAACTCCCAACAGAATGAAAAGGAATATAATTAATATACTTATGTCTAGCCGACTGCGACCTGTGACGATTCTCCGACTCGCGTCAATAAATACAAGAAGAAGTGTCAAGTCAATGTTAAATTATGGAAACAGCGTGGCTGCCTGGGTAACTAATTTTCAGATATGGCGGCTGGGACATTTGACATGACTATGACATGACATAGACATGACTTATGATGACAATTTCAATTTTATGAAATTTATTTCCGTTTCCGGTTTTTAATGGCGGGCTGTTCGGGAGGTTTAAATGAGGGTTAATATACTTTTTACTCTTTCTAGTAGTAAATAATACAACAAAATTACTCAAATATTTATTTGGAATTTAGAACAATGTAAATATGCAAATCAACACAATTAAAGAGCTATAAACCAATAAACTACTGTATCAATATTAAATATTTAAATAATATCAGAGATGCTGTGTTAAAGCGAATTAGTAAAGTAACAGTGCATTGACTTACAGAAACTTGAAGATAAATAAATGTTTTCACAGCTTCACGGATAAATAACTGGAAGCAGGAAAAAGGCAACCGGAACCCACACAAAACCTGGAATCAAAAAAAATATGTAAAAAATATAAATATAGGTACCTACATAAGACTTTTGTGAATTAAATCAAACAGGACTTGAATGAAAATAAAATGAATAAAAAATATGATACATATACATCTAATACCTCATTTGTATTTTAAAAATAATCTACATACATAGATTTATAGCATTATTGCTATGAAAATACATAATAGGTACCTATGTGATATGTAATTACGCATTTCTGTTCATCTTGTAGAAAATTAATGTAGGCTAATAATAGTTCAATAATCATAATTTACCTTGTATAACTTGCTTTCAATTGCTCAAAATCACCGATCAGTCTTTAAAGTAGAGATACGGAAAAATCCTTGGCAAAGAATATCCCAAGATCTTTGGGTTTAAAGCTAAAAAAATATAAAAACAGTTAATATATTACCTATTTATATATATAATATGGCCCATACCTACTACACGCAGAAACGTCGATTTCATCATTTTCTTCATGTAATTAATATCATATATACTTTATTAAAGTGTTAACAAGGAACTTTATATTAAAAAACATCTTTGTACTTATAAATTTCAGCCGAAATATCAGAAACAAACTTCCAATCAAATCTAAACAGCAAAAATTAAAATGGCGCCCGACCTTGCCAGAGGACTCGGGAGCTGACGCTGACACACAGACAAAAGACAAAAGAACAGGACGCCGACGTGCATAAAAATGTTCCGTGGCAGAAATTGACAGAAATCATATAGAAATATTCAGATTTTTGTCTAGGACAGTCTAGAAGGCCATGCTTTCTGCCTGGGTAGAACCGCGCCCAACTGTTTCCAATTCTTTTTTCCGGTTTTACTCTGTCACCCCCTGCTGTGGGTGGGACTGGACGTCTGATCAAGGGATGGGTTAGAGCATTTTCAGAATTTACACTCATTGTTCACATTGCCCTATTGCCACTCACGAGCGCAGATGTCCCGAACTTGTGCAACCGTCTGAAAATGTCACCGGGTGGATTTCTCTTTGAACTGGAGCAAATAAAGATAATTGCGACGTTGTGAGCCGCGCAGATAAAAGTGAAGTGGACTGCGGATTTCACAACCCATCTAATTCTAATAAACCCGGATTTAAGACAGCTGGCTTTGTATTGCCTTTGGGCATCTGAACCTATAGCCTTTGTTTTCATTTCACTTAAGAGTAGCAGAGTCTATAGGTGCGTTTTAGAGACGAAAGTGTTTAAAGTTTTGGTTCTTTTGTCTGAGATTTTAATCATGGATTTGAAAGTAATGGTCTCATTGAAATTACCCTATTAGGGTTGCTAATATTGGAGGACCAAATTTGGAAATCTTTACAGTATACCCCAAAAACTATGTAAAACAACAGCAACACGTGATCGCCTTTACTCAACGGCCATTGTAACGTCAGTCATTGTTACGTAAGCATGGACGGCGAACTGCCGCGAACGGTGGTAAAAGTTAAACATAATCTAAGTCCGCTGATTTGGCAACCGGCGCCAAAGCCAACGCTACAACCGTGTTTATAAACAAGCTCTGTATGGTAATATATACAGTTTTGTGAATTAAGCGGCGGCGGCCAACGTACAAAAGCCAAATCCAACCGTGAGTTTATAAATCCCACTTAAATTGCCCCCTCGTATGGTTGAAACAGCAAATTGATATTTGATTACTTTAATTGATTACCACCTATATACAAAATGACACGAAGACCTTGAATATGGCGCCCAACTTTTGATTAGACCTTTCTGCGTAGGCTCTCTATTAGTAAGACTTCACCTATTGGGCGTGGACTCCTTTGCTTCTATCGCATCAGCTTTCAAAAATATAACAATTTAGATATTGGTTGATCCTGTTCTATATCTTTGTCGGTTTGATTTTAATTTTGAACTCTTTGATTCTTTGTGGACATTTATTACTGTAGTGCAAAAACCAATTATTTGGTGTTTGAAGGACATAAACTATTAGATATATGTAGAATACCTTGGTTTATTACTAAAAATAGAATTTTAAAATTCATATATCGTTGTGTAAGATTTAACCTAAAGTGCCCATACATTTTTATTTATCGTGATTTTTAGGTAGGTTTTTAAGACTCTAATTAATTCATCAATAAAGCTTATGGAGTGTGTTTTGGTGCTAGGCTCCCATCTTGTTGTGTTCTGGTGGAAAGGGATAGTTACTATGGATAGTTATTATACTCAGGGTAGCCTTAAAGTGTCCAGAAGAGGAAAAGGGTAATGAGTTATAAATCGGGCAGAGAATCATTTGTCCTTGAATTTTAAAAATAATATCTCACATTTTGCATCTAAAACCATAAATATGTTTATTCTATTCCATACAATGTATTCCAATTCCAAGCTGTTTGTCCTCAGTCAGATCAAAACACGTAAAATATCTAGGGAAAATAAAGAATATGTGTACTAGGGATCGAAAGATGGTTATTCCTTTGATGCCCAAATCAAAGATTTTGCAGCACGCGACCTGAAGAAGAACAATGCTTTCTTGTTTTGAGTGATATATACGTTAAGCATATATTTTGTTCGTAATTCCCAGCCTAATAAATAGTACCGACTTATTTGAGACACTTTCAAATAATATCAGTTTATTTGGTTGATGGTTTAATAATGGAGAATAAATGAATAACAAAACAGATTAAAGGGAATAAACAGTCTTGGTATAATGGCAGCCATTGCAACAATAGTCTGGTTTCTTGTTTTGAATTGGTTCATCGGTTTCATACTCTTTACAAGAATCATCGTATCATCGAATGCACCATGTTCAGTTTGTTTGGAATGAAGATCGATATATTCCTGAAACATCAAAGCAATACAACATTGAATTTAGACTATAATCTGAATTCCGAGATTTTGAAGTCCCGATTCCTATAAATATTCCAAATTTGATTTTGAATTGAAGTTCGGAAAACCGATTGATTTTGGCCTATTTCTTTGGCTATTTATTTTGAAATCTAAGCTCCTAGTCATCATTAGCTCCATCATAAATGGTGAGGAAAAAAATGGATGTCGAATAATCCAAAATGGTGATAATCACCATGGCACGTTTTAACAATTCAGAATGGGATATTTTAGTGCTAGAATATCAATTCTAGGTCATTTGGATAAGTTTTGTTATTTATTAATTGTACCATTAAGAGGAATCATATTGATGTAATTTTGATTATGGTCTGATACTATTTTCTCATGGAATAAGTGCTATGGTTAATGGAAACGTCTTAAACCAATGAAAATGAATGAAAACCAAATGAATCGAATTCCTGAATCAAACCAAGAACCGGAATCATCCATGATCTCATTTTATATTGATTCCTTTAGATACGGTGGTTTATCAGGGCCAATTCGAACACGATAATTGCAAAAATATATTATAAATCTTATGGAATGGAATGACCAATGGCTAGTGGATACAATATCTTGTTAAATGGATCGATTCTTTAGTCCCAACAGGTCATATCATCCATCATCTTGTCAACCCTGCATTATTTCAGAAAACATTCGGTCACTCTGTATGGTCCATAGTTTTGATCAAGTACTAATACTGCTAACAGGGTATGCTTTTCAGTAGTTGTCAATCAGCTATGTATTCATCAACCATATATTCATTCTTAAACCAAAATCCGAGAATAACTATGTTCTCCATGGCCCCACACAGCCATATTTGACAATCCAGCAGGATCCTGACCCCAGTGCATACAACCTCCCAAAGTGGTTGATCCTTTAAGAACAACCATTCGCGCAATGCCGATTTTTCCATCTCTCATCCTCCGAGTCCTCCGTCGGAATGACTCCAATCGTGCCGTCAGTTTCAGCCGCTTATTAGCCGCAGCGAAATAATAAAACCGGTTCCAGCTCACCGCATCGATGACGTCGATCCGCCGCGTTCTTCGGAGCAGGAGCCCGTCACCGAAGGCAATATTTAGCCATTAACGCGCTGGCTGGTAATCGTTCCAGGTTCAATTTATCGTCCTTCTCGGAATATCCTGCCGCATGCGTTAACTCTGCCGCATGCGTTCGCAGCCGATTCTTCGGCCTGATACCGCTGCCAAAACACTTAGCATTGTGGATCGTATCCGTTTCGCAAGAAATTTCTTTTAAGTCCTTATCCCGGATAAGCATAATGACGAATGCTTGTTTCAACAATGCCTACCAAAGAGGCTGAAAATTTTGGCCGAGGTCACCAATTTTCGTATGTACCGAACTTTCACTAATAAAATCCTCGGTATTCTATTCTATCTTCGAGTTTCGGAAAAGTTCAATTTCGATTTCATGCTATTATATGTAATATCGTTTCATACAAATTTCTGAAAACGCAAAATGCCAGTTTTAAATAATTAAAATAAAAGGTATTTTATAATCTCTGGTCTCTGTAACCCCTTTATTAACCTATAATGCTCGGGCTATGTCGAGATGAGTGCTACAAAATGGAACCGATCATTACAAGGAACTGGGCTTCTTTTCGTTAGTATATTCTGTGGTGCAGTTTACAGTGCAAGTAGGTGCAACTTTGTTCTATGTTCTTCAAAGCGATATAAAGTAATTTTGTAGCTTTGATGCACTATGCGTTCAGTGAAGTACTATCGATTTGTAGCGATATTCTGATTCTCGCTTCTTGTGGCGAGGCGACAGTCTAATACGTGCGTAAGAGTGTGATAGGATACCATATTTCCGCAGCATTTGAGCGACACTAGTTTCGTACGAACATAGTATCGATCTGGTCGAGATCGCTTCTAAACGATCATTGCTAACTTGAATTAAAGTCGTGCACCCTGGTTTGTTTTCGCTGCTTTATTGGTAGCATAGAATACTTTAGCTACGTAAGATATTCTTCTAGCGTAGCTAGATATCCTTGTACAGAACGCCATCCAGCATTAATACATTCTCGACATCGTTCGCAACTCTGCGTATACGCATCACGTGTATTGTTATAAACAGGGTATCCCAGAGATAAGTGCAAGTATTTTAAAAAGGGTGGTAGATCTCGATAAAAACATATATTTTTCTTTATCGTTTTTCAAGTCCAAAATAATGGAGTTATTTTACTTTGAAAATTTCAAAAAAAATATTTTCTGCTAAAATTTTGAGAACCTTCTTCTTCATGTGCCTTCTCCTCATCGGAGGTTGGCGACCATCAATTGGAATTCCTCCTTGTCTTGAGCCAAACGGATAATTGCACTGGCCTCTCCTATATTAAACCACTGGCGCAAGTTCCGCAACCAGGAAAACCGTTTACGCCCGATGCCTCGTCGTCCTTCAATCTTTCCCTCAACGATCAGCTGTAGGAAACTATATTTGTTATTTCGAAAAATATGACCAAAATATGCTGCTTTCCGTCGTTTTATTGTAGTCAATAGTTCTTGGTCCTTATACATCTTTTCCAATACTTCGAGATTTGTTTGAGAACCACTGGATCTTTTCTGGATTTTCTTTCTTGTAAATTTAATATACTACCTATGTTGCCATATTATCAAGAAATTATTTTTTTTAAATAAAAACTAAAAAAAAATGCAAAAAAATTCCAAAAATATTTTCAAAAAATTCCGAATTTTCAAAAAAAAATATTTAGAAAAAAACCTCATAGGCGTGTTTCTGGGGTTGAACTATACTACCAGTTAAGTTAAAATACTTGCACTTATTTCTGGGATACCCTGTATATGGTTACATAGTAGCGCCGCGCGCAATAATTGGTTCGCTCTTATGGACGTACGTGGCCAAACCTGTATATTATTATATCGGGGAAAATTAATGTATCAGTTAATATTTTTTAGTAAATCTATAAATATTTAGGCGTTTGGAGTTGCCAAATATATAAAAACAGTTCTTTATCGTTAGACGTTTTCAATTATACAGGTAAAGTAACGATGGTTCATTAGAGTTTAAAAGCGCAATTTATTTACCAATATTAATAAGTATTACTTTATAAAGGTATTTAGGAAAAATTAAAAAACAACAAACAGAATGAACAACGGTTAGAAGATATGCGGTAAATCGTTGATAAGTTAATAAAGATACAGGGTGGCCCATAAGTGTGAGAAAGTTCAATATCGTCGTTGCGTAGACGAAAATATGAAAAAAGTATTATATAAATACAGTATGATCGAAAAAAAACGGCGTCCAGTTGGCTGGGAAATGACGATCGATGACATTTCCCATACAAATTTACATATAAAATGACAGCGCTCTTCATTTCATAGCCATCGTTGACGCCGTTTTTTCTCGACCATACGGTATTTGCATGTTTTATTAAGGTGCATATACTAAAAATATTTTGTTGTATAAAGGGTATCAAAAAAAGTAATGATAAAGCGTTGTCTTTTTTAAATCACAGCTCCCATTTTTCTGTACATAATTCGATTCAGCATAAAATTGTGCATATAGGACACTATTTTTATTTGGAAAACTATGCGGTGTTGCCATGCTATTTCTTCTTTATTAAAATTTTGGTTAATAATAGTAGGTACCTACATATATCCGAAAATTGGTTAAAACCTGAAGTTAATTTATATTTGTTAATATCTAGTACTATACTATGTTAATACCCTGAACTTTACCAATATTTTCTTAACACCAAAGAAACGAGAATAAATTTGTGAAGAAAAACTCACATTAATGTGTGCCGGTTATTTTTTTATGGCGTGGCTAACAATGTAATATTTAAAATACTCTATTTCAATTTTTTAAATGCACATTTCTTAGCCATGCAACATTTATATAAAACTTTTGTTTACGAAGACAATTTATGCTGAATAGCAGATATTAGCAGCTAATTTGACATGGTTCTTAAAAAAGACATTATGAAGTTTCATTTAAGTTAAAAACAATCACTTAGTTCAGCTTCGATATCCTTGATTTAGTTATGTATTAAAATATATTTCACAGGTACAATATAATTTTGATATTTTCAAATGGTTAGTACTATTTTTTTTCATTTTATCTGTCAAAAACTGATATTATATGAGGAAAGTATACGTGCAGTATGGTCTAATTATAAAATTCACTATTTAATATTATTTTGAAAACACTAAGTGAGTAATTTATTCATTGTCGATACAAAAACAGTTATATATGCTTTTTTAGACTATTGCATATAAAATGTTATCACATAAGTGCTCTAAAGTGCATGATTTTCCAAAATATATTTTTATAACAAACCTTTCATGTTTTTAAATATATATTATAAAATATTTGATCATATATGATCAAAATAATTTTTTTCGATATATTGAGTTTTGGCCAAATTTTTATAAGGGAGTGAACTACTGTGCGCCGCGCCGCCTCGCGCTTATAACCTTGAAAAATTAAAGCGTGTTATCAAATCGGCTAGTTCACAGTGAAAGCAGGCAGGCACCATCAACAGACGACACTAAAACTCACCATACCCTAGACAAGGTAAGAGAGTGTCTCTTTCCTTCTCTAAGGACAAAATACTCGGAAGCTGAACCGCGCAACCGCGGTATACGTCAAACTCAGCTGAACTTTGCCGTTGATGGACTTTGTAAACAACGGCACTTTATATCAGAGTAAATATGGCCCTATTTAAAAACAAAGTTAAAAACTCAACAGCATTCCTGTAGTTTTAAATAATACAAAAAATACCTACTAAAAGCATTTAAAGATGATTTACAATTTGTAAATGCATTTTGGGGATCCAGCGATTCATAGAACTTTGATAATTAATATTACAGACTGGATTATTTTTAATTTGTGTTGTTTCACTTAATTTTGTGAAAAACACTATAATAAGAAGAAACGTATTATTTGCCCACTGTGTACTCTAATATGGTAGTCTGTATATAGTTTGTGGAAGTTGCCGTATATTGCAACAACATTTGAAGGTAAACACCATGAAGTAAAATTGGAAATGGAAACACATAACTTTGCCTATGACTTTGATACTAAGGAAAGCTATAAACTGTGGTATGAAAAACAGAAGATCAAGATAAATTATGCATTCGCCAAGAAAATATAATGAGTATGTGGAAAAAAAACTTACAATTATTATCGTAATCATAGGTAAAATAGATTGGGTTAGATATAGTTCAGTAAAAAGACCATATAATGAGCCATAAAAGGAAAATGGATAAGCAAGAATTATTCCCAACAAAGTGAAAGAGGTTATTGGTTTAAGGCTTTATTTCGTTTGTTTTTGGTCTTACTTAAGTAAATATGTATTGACTGTTGGTTAAGGGTTTTATATTTATTTTGTACTACTTATGCTACTAACCTGTATAATGTGGTATTGTTTATTGTTAAAATTATTGTATTGTATTGTTGTAATTACTGTATTTTCTTGACATAGAACAGCCATAAGTTTCTGATAAGAAACTGCAACATTCTAATAAAGTCTGTGATTATTAGAACTATAAATGTTTTTTTATTTCTAATATGTTACAGTAATTAAGCTAACAAATTTTCCCAAAATGTTTATTTCCCCATGAAAATGTGATTCAATTTAAGAACTGATATTTTAATAAAAGATTTGAGAGTAGAATCTACATATATAAAATGCTAATGTTTATCTGTGTCGTCTCTACTGAAGTAATGACTTGCTCTAGAAAGTTGCTATTTTTACTAAAAGATAGCTAATTGACTCTTCTAAAAACTGTCGTCGCCGGACTTTTTGTTTTTCATTTAATTAAAAAAAAATAAAAAGTATTTTTTTCTGATGTCGTGGCGGATGCGCCAGGCTTCAACCAGTTTGAGAATAGTGAGCTCTCTCCAAGTAAAGCTATGGTTCTCACTTATGCATCAAATTAGATAGTGATTATGCAATCTGCAAATGAAACAATTTTTAATTTACACCAATAATCAATGCAACTTTGACTAAAATCACTTTAGTAAGGCTAATCACTAGGCTTTATAGGTATATTACCAAATATCAGCCAGATATAGATCAATTTTTAAATATAGCCATATTTCTAAAAATAGTCAAAAACTATAAAAAACAAAATGAACAACCAAAACAGTCAACTACTATTAACAATTTCGCATAATAAAATTATTGTCTGTGATTACTGTTCGATTCTCGATTATTCATAATGTTCAAAATTCCCGCAAAGCGCTTCTCGCCGAACAAAACCGAACTCTCCGTGTAGGATCCGAATGCTTCCGAGGTTTTGGTGAGTTTTAGTGTCGTCTACCATCAACCAGCGTTCATCGGCGTTCTCGCTTTTACCGGAACGAAAATTTATTTATTTCTGCTTTTGCAGGCGCCGACGGCGCACAGAGGGTATTAAGAACTAAAAGTTGGCCAAAATTATGTTTTATGACTTTTTTGCTTTTTTGCTAGTAATATTAATTATTAATTAGAGGACAGGTTGCTAATATGGAACCCCATTTTGTTTTTCCCACACAATATTTTTTCCTCTACTCTGAAACCCTTTCCACCGATCAAATAGGGCCATTCTGTGCAAAACCATGCAATTGGATGAGGATGCTAGAACAAGAAAGTAATTTGTATATTATAGACGATATTTGAGCGAGGATGGGTGTTAATAGGGTAAAGACTATTTCCTTTAAGAATCTATTTAAATCAATGCTTTTTTTGGCAGTCGCAAATATTGGGAAGATTTTTGTGCATATTCCAATGCTGGAGACTTTAAGCATTGAACGGATACTAATTTCCATGTGGAATATTGCCGAATAGTCTTACACCTTATAAAAATGCCACTGATTTTTTAAATATAAAACATAAAAAAATAGAATAGAAGGAAACGTTTCAAAATAAAAAATATGGCATAAAACAGAACAAAGCAAACAAACAAAGCTGGCTCTGTATCCATCATGACAGTTATTATGAACAATTTGCAAAAAAAGCACTACAAACAATTCCACTATTTTTATAATCTTAGAAATATTCAGAATACACTTACTTTTATGGGTTATCAGATAAGTCATACTTTTAACTGAAATATATTATTTATTTGATAGTCAATTTACGACTTAAAAAAGCTAATAACTAATAAACGTGCTTACATTTAGTATTTATAGATTTGTATTAAGTTAAGATAAAAAATGAAAATAAAAAAATATCACTTTTGGCCAGGTTTATAAACCAAATACATCTATGTGCGGCCCCGGCGAGGCGGGCGCGGCGTTTGAATATGGTTTGGTTAGGTTAGGTTAGTTAATCAGGTAAATTTCCTCTTAATTGGTTTCGTACTCCGGAATCCTTCCTCGTGATCTGAGCGAAATAGCCATATACACACTAATGCGGATGTACATACGCAAAGTTACGCAATCTGTGTATTGTTATGGGCTGGCTTTTAGGAGGATGCGAGCGATATTTGGTAAGATGCGTGGTTAGGTTAAGGTTAGTTAATCAGGTTAAATTTCCTCTTAATTATCTACTTCCGAATCCTTCTCGCATCTCCAGAAAAATAGCCATATACAATACACGTGATGCATATACGCAAAGTTACATCTGTGTATTACGCTTTAAAGAAGATGCGAGCAATATTGAAGATGCGAGTGGTCAAGAATAGGTCCCTAGAGACGGCGCTTGGCTGCCGGAAAGCAGAAACCTGCCTCCACTATGTTCGCTGCATCTTAGGTTGCCTAGTATAACCTATAAAATAATTAACTAGAAAGAAGTGTCAACTCTGGTGTTAAATCGTGGAATACCGATACGCCACCGAAAAGCCTTCGTTGTCGTCTGGAGGAACTAATTTTCCAAATTGACAGGTTGACATGATAAGGACATGATGTATTTAATTTCTACTCTGTTTCGCTGGCCCAATGGCGGGTCCCTTTCAGTCTGGGAGTCTGCATTTTGTATTTTATCATAACAAAACCAAAAATTCATTTATTCATATATTTATTTGAAATATGGAAACAACGTGACTTTCAAAACAAATATAAAAATATAGAGGATTGTAATTTCAGCCACCAATTAGTTAAGTATATGTTCTTTGAACACCGTAAATTAGTTAAGGCAAGCATTGACTTTACAGTAATCTAGAAATAAACACACGTATCTTCGTAGACTTCAAGGACACAGAAAACGGACACAGGAACATGAAAAACGGGGAAAGCCCTATACAAAACCTGAAACAGAAAAATGCAATTCTTTTGAGACAAAATTAATAAATGTAAAAATATCATTGTGGTATAAAAAACATAAATATACTGTTTTAAAAAAAGCGTCCGTTATTCCTAAAGAGGTCTGTCAGCTTATAAATCAAAAGAAGCAAAAGAGACTTTCGCGAATGGATAACATAATCAGATTATCAGTCCGGATTTATTGTACCATTGGATAAACGCACATAAATTGGAGATAAATCCACTGCTAAGGTATTTAAAGAATAGGTATCTATTATTTTTGCTGGAAAGCAGAAACTCTTTCTGCCTCACTATGTTCGATACCCTTAGGCTGCCTAGTATAACTATCCTC
This sequence comes from Sitophilus oryzae, assembly GCF_002938485.1. Taxonomy (NCBI): domain Eukaryota; kingdom Metazoa; phylum Arthropoda; class Insecta; order Coleoptera; family Curculionidae; genus Sitophilus; species Sitophilus oryzae. Next base: position 120,448 of record NW_022146260.1, on the reverse strand, counting down.
CACCAGGAACACAACAAAAGATGAGGCCATCGAAAGTGTAATCCTTTACTCACCTTTTATTCAAAGTCTTACATTGGACATACCTTACTACCTTCTGCAGAAACGCTCTCTCCAGGATTCTTCATAAAATTTAATTCATTCTCCATTTATTTCACTACCATTTGGTTAAGGGCACTCTGTAATTTTAATATTAAAATTTTTACTTCCGGAAAACGAAATTAAATGGGAATCGAATTGAATGGGAATGGAATAGAATGACCAATTATTGTATTTGTATTAATTTATAATACTCTATTCTACTAAATATCTAGCTACATTGCACTGTACAGTTAAATATTAGTTAGACAAGAACAACGCTGTCTTGTCTAGGGCGGGCTACAATTCTGTGAGGAGAATGACACTCAATGACTGTTTCCACTTTCCTCGATTTCACTGTCACTCTGTATAACTATCCTTCCACCAGGAACACAACAAAGAGTTGTTTCATAGAGAAAGTTAATAGTTTAGAGAGTGGGTGAATCGCGTGGTAAAATGTTGGGAGAGATTGCGCTTTTAGCGCCCTCTATAGCTACCGGTACGAAACTATGAAAGAGCAGGGAGATTTAAATTATTATTATACTTATTATTTTTAAGGCAATTAAAACTAAGAGTGCCCTTAACCAAAAACAGTATAAATGGAATATACTCCCATTATTTTGCATTCAGGGTCCAGGTTCTATTAAAAATATGAAGTAATGGAGATACCTACTCCAATTCTTTTATATTATCATGATACTAAAGGATATAAATACAGCATTTATAATCCTTTTACACCCTTTTATTCAAAGTCTTACATCAGCTAATATAAAATTTGACTATCTCCATTTATTTCACTATTTTTGGTTAGAGGCACTCTTAATTTTAATTTTCCTTTTTATGGGAAAACGATTAAATGGGAAGAATTGAATGGGAATGGAAAGAGTGACCAATTATTGTATTTTGTATTAATTTATAATACCCCTATTCTACTAAATATCTAGCTACATTGTACTTACAGTTAAATAGCTACATTGTACTAGTTATATACATATTTACAGTTTTATGATGGCTATTATTTCTTTTCATCGTGCTATCAACTGATTCGCTCCGACTTGAGTACTATACCTCGAGATGGCTCCAGGAATTATTTATCTTTACAGGCCTAGGATATGAAGATTCACAGTAGAATTTTTGGTTTTACTGCCTATTAGAAACAAACCTACCCCCTACATAAAGGGACATACAATTATGCCTTGTTCTCGGCCATGATATTCCTTCCATTCTATATCCAACATCCAACTTAGCAGACCTTCTGGTTCACAACAGGGCCTAGACTGGCCGGATAATATTTTAACAGAATAGCCCCAATAATTTCTAGAAAGAATAACCTGTGAAATAAAAACTTCTGCATGCACATTACCTTTCTTACCTTTGTCTGCTATTTTTTAATAAAAAACAACTGTTTAGTTTGCACAAAAATAAAATTAACAATCAAAAATTTCTTAAAAAATGATCAAGCGTTTGTACTACGCCGTGTGCCGGTTTTTGAACAAACAACAAACAAAAAAATGAGGTTAGCGGCGTTGCCAATGTCAATTTTCTAAACTATCCAAAAATCTAAATTAAACTCGCCAATTTGGGGAGAAAAATGTCCAGATTCACCAAAAATTCCCCATATGATTATTTTAACAAAAAAAAATAATTTTAATAAAAATACAATATTTATTATACATATTAGAGGGATTAAACTGTAAATTGACTCCTTGTTTTTTAATCCCTTCCCTAGTAGTCATTAAATAATTTGAGGTCACTAAATTTTCTTTCAACTGAAGCATTTGCAAAGGGAAGCATAAGTAAAAAGCAGATTATAATTTTTAAGTTGGGAAAGATATAGGTATCGTCCCGCTCCGTTTTTAAAGCTAAAAATTTTACGCCATTTTCAATCAGCAATAAAATGTTGAAACTCCCCTTATTTTCGCCGCCTATTGCTAATCCCCACAAAATTCCCAATCGGCTCCGGATTCCCCAAAATTAGGGAAATTCCCCACAAATTGGCAACGCTGGAGGTTAGCGTGTTCTTTCTGAATATGCTAAGACTAACGGACTAGTGTCGAAACACAGATAGCTAGATGGACGTATTTCGGCACTTGCGTCGATGCGCTACAGGTACATTTGCCTGCGCGTCGTATGTCTTCTGGCAGTCTTTTAATTTTTCTGTTTGTCTATGGATGAGGCATAGCACCAAAAACACACTCCACTTAGGGTGCAGCCACACTATCCTAAAAACGGCGAATCGGCGTAACGGCGTAACGACCTTGAATAGATTTCCAGTAATTCTATTGGCTGAAAAATTCATCTGTCAGAAATTTTATCTGTCAAATTCATCTGTCAAAAATTTCAGCCAATAGAATTACTGGAAATCAATTCAAGGTCATTACGCCGTTACGCCGATACGCCGTTTTTAGGATAGTCTGGCTGCACCCTTAAGGATACATTAAAATACGCAACCAACCGTCCAATCAGATGAAAGAGGTCCGTACCCAAATACGTTCAAATAAAAGTTAAATACGTTCAAGTAAATTTAAACGTATTTGTCCGTACCCTATCGTTGGGTATTGTGCAATCACGTGATGCTCATGTCGTATGACGGTTAAATCTTTGGTTAGAATTTTTGTTGTTGTTTTTACCTGTTTTTACAGTTTTTACTTTATTTTTCTATTTACATCAGATTTATATTTTGTAATTGCCTATCAGACAATACGTATTTAGTAATAAGAATTAGGATCGTGTTTTTTTTTTAAATCCTGGATATTAATTGGAACCCTTGATAACATTACTGCTTTTGATATAAAAAGTGCATTTTTGATTATTTACTTGGGCTAGGATATTAAAATATCGGTTGGATTGTACGACATAAATAGATGTAGGTATGATTATTTATACTCTGTTTTTTTTCTCAGGTAAGATTTCGACAGACGATGACAGAAGAAAAGCAGATGACGTCCCATACCAATCTATTTATTTTACTAAAAAAAGTTTCTAATAATTTTTAAGTTATCTATGGATGGGTTTAAATATAAATCCGTCATGCGTCGTGTCTTGTTGTTTTTAACCAGTTTTATTGGTTTATTTAAAAAATGACAGATCGTATTTCAATTTTATTGGTTTGACGAGGTTTAACGGAACGATGAACGATAAACGGACGCCGATGCGTATGAACTCGCCTTTAGATTTTTGTCATTTTTGACGCTTGTCAAAGTCTTGCCAAATTATAGATTATATTTTGTGTCAACTTTGTTAAATTCAACACCCTGCGGGCATAGAATATACTAACGAAAAAAGCCCAAGTTCCTGGGTAAATTTAAATTCCCTTCCATTTTTCGTAACAGCATCTCTGACACCAACTGACATTATAGGTTAATAAAGGGTGCAGGGCCGGGACTTGTAAAATACACTTTTTCACATAGTTATTTTTATTCGCTATTTGCAGTTTTATTTTTAAAACATATTATGTGAAACAATCGAATAATATGTCTTAATAAATAAAATTACAAACAGGAAACAAAAGGAATTGACCTCATAACATACAGTCTAACCAAATTCCACTGTACAAGGGAACTCTAACAAAAACAAGGCAAATAACTGGGGTGGGGAAGAAACCCAAAGCCTTCTTTCAAAGTTTATTGATAAAAAGGAGTGGAGGCTATATACAAATTGATAAATATATTAAGTATAACCTCTTTTGTTAACATTGAAACAAACATTAACAAATCATAACATATCCCAGATCCTTAAACTAAAAAAAATTACTATTACATAAAAACAGGTGATACAATACTTCAAATTAATTTTAACATAATATCAAAAGTGAAAAAATCAAACTGCAAACACAACCACACTTATCACAATTAGAAATTAACTTTAATTACACGGCAAATGTCAAAGAAAGACTGATCATTCTGATTGGTCCTGATTATCCACGTCGTAGCTCACGTCAGCAATGGTAAAGCAAAATCCCTGTCAAAATTTTTGACGATCCAGCGCCATCATCCGTCATATTTGGAAACTTGTAAGGGGCCCAGGGCCATGTAAGTGAAATATTAAAAATAGTTCCAGCAAAAGTTTTCCAATTATGACGGATGATGGCGCTGGTCGTCAAAGTACTTGGACAGGGATTTTGCTTACCGACAATACGGACGTGAGCTACGACTGGACCAGGGCCAATCAGAATGATCAGTCTTTCTTGGACATTTGCCGCGGAAGTGTGTTAATTTCTGTTGTGATAGAATGTGATTTGTGTTTGCAGTTTGATTTTCGGTTTTGATATTATGTTAAAATTAATTTTAAGTATTGTATCACCTGTTTTATGTAATAGTACTTTTTTAGTTCTATGATCTGATATGTTATGATTTGTTAATGTTTGTTTAATGTTATACCAATTTTGATATTATGTTAAGAGTAATTTTAAGTATTGTATCACCTGTTTTTTATGTAATAGTACTTTTTAGTTCTATGATCTGATATGTTATGATTTGTTAATGTTTGTTTACATCGGCTTATACCAAAGAGGTTATACTTAATATACTTATCCAATTTGCATAGCCTAATTTTTATTGCTATCCAATAAACTTTTGTAGATTTTCAGATTATTTAATTCCTTTTTGTTTCAATTTGTAACCGTTGTATTTTTAAGACATATTATGTGATTATTTCACATATATGTTTAAAAATAAATTACAAATAACGAATAAAATAATTAAAATAAAGATTAAAATTCCCCCGGCCCACACCCTTGGCTAACCTATAATGTCAGCTATGTCGAGAGATGGCGTTACGAAAAATGGAACCGATTTATTGCAAGGAAACTTTGGGCTTCTTTATTCGTTAGTATTCTGTGCATGTCTCTGCCTGCAGGGTCTGGTCCACTTTTAGGTATATCGCCAATCTTGAAGTTATTGATGTAAATTTGATATTAATATGTTCTACAATTAATATTTTAACGTTTTAAGTACGGATCGTCGGCTAAATGTTTGAGATCACTTCACTATTGATACTTAAAATTGTCTTTTTGGGTTAAATTTGCGATAAGTTTTCAATCAAAAAGCGATAATTATGACAGATTGGAGAGAATGTGTTTTCACTGGTTGTGATTATTTTCGTTTAACTTTTTTGAGATCACTTCACTATTGATACTTAAAATTATTATTTTAGGTTAAATTTACGATAAGTTTTCAATGTGTGTGCGACGAGTATTATGACAGATGGTGGGAGAGAATGTGTTTTACTGGTTGTATTATTGCGTTTAACTTTAAAACAACGTTGCCAATGCTAAATCGGATATTGTTTTATTTATACTTTCCTATTAATTTTGAAAATAGCGGTAGCGATATTAAGCTGATTGATAAGAATAGATATTATACTTTGATCTGTGTTAAAGGTTGAGAAAGAGAGGATCACAATGGTAAAAACGTCCGCCGTAACTGAGTTTTGATTGCATTGGTTTTAACTTTTTTGCGGACGGTGGATCGAACCTCGGTAGACATAAAACTTTTTTATTTTTTACAGCTGTTTTATTTTTTAAAACTGTTTTTATTTTTTTATTTATTTAGAGTCGTTGGTAACGGCGATCAAAATACACCATCAGGTTAGTCTTTGGTGTGAGTTTTTTGTATTTATAGATTGCAATGCAAAACCTGATCGATTTTGGCATAACTCATGCAGCATGCGCGGAAGCAAGAGCAAAAGTGGAGTGGCTCACTAGCTTCTAGTAAACCAATGCTATTAAAACTCCTTCGTGCAATTTTGTGGTTACATATTTAGCTGTCCCCAGCTTTTGGCCAGGTCATTTATTTAAAATCCGTAATTACCTGAAAAATACAAGATATGGCAACGTTGCAAAATGTTTCACTGAAAAACCATGAACCTTTAAAATCAACAAAACCATTAATAAAAACACTAACACAATCACAACTTATAACCATTCTCATCGGCATTTCACCACCACTGTTTACATCAAATCGCATTGAACTTGGTGATAAACTTGTTGCTGGAACTTCTATCTTCGCACAATTTTATTGATTCCCTGTTGCTTATTGTCAGCTTTCGTAATAGGTCATTTATTTAAAATCCGTAATTACCCGAAAAATACAAAGATAGCAACGTTGCAAAATTTTCAAATTGTTAGATTAGGTTTAGAGAATATATTTGTCTCTCTCATTGCATAGAAGAGAGAAAAGAAGGATATATGAAATGTCAAACTTCCATCTTCCATCTGGTCTCCAATTTTCTTTGTTAAGAAAAGTGTTTTTCAGTAAAATTTTGGACATTTTCTATCCTCAATCAAGTGTGGCTTTGAAGATAAACTATAATATAATGAAAATATAGTGAAATTATTACTTTAGAAGGCCAAAATAAATAAAAATTCAATGTTGAAATACCCCACCCAGCACCCCTTTTCGCACCCCCCAATCCCGTAAAATTCTGGGGTTGTTTATGGACGTCCGCACTTTTTTCGTTAGAAATGTCATTATAAGTGTTCTTCTCAATTCTGTATAGAAAATTTTAAAATTTTGATGTACCTAAAGTGGACAAGACCCTACCCTGCGTTTTGGAAGATGCATGCATTTTGATTCGTATTATTACGTGTGTTTTGTGTCTTTTGAAGTCAAGTGGAGGAAAAATCGAGTGAAAATTAACTGTAGGCCCAGAGCACAGTTTATGGTTAATACACGCTGCCCAGGCAGAAAGTCTTATACACCAATGAAGTTGCCATCGATAAAGTTTGTATACCATTTCGTCGTAGATAAGTGCATTTCGTATATAAGGATCAAACTAAACACATACTAAAAACTGGAGTAGCTGTAAAATATCGACATCACACGATAGGTAAATAATGGATTTTAGTACTGGTGCAGAAAAATAATGTCAAAAGGTACTGGTTTAAAAAAATTAAGATTAAAGGTAATTAATCCACCTTTAAGGTATAAAATTTGGTAGGTGTTATTATTAATAAAATAGTTGTTGTATTTACCTATGTTGTTTTATTTATACCTGTGGAATATTACAAATTTGTATTTGTACATAAGTTATATTGATAAATATAATCATAAATGCGGGTAGTTTCATAAAGCTTGAAAGTAAATAATAGTTATTTTTTATATTTTTTTGGTATGTAGTGCCTTGTTCTTGTTTGTTTTGTATTAACACATACCGTTTTTATTAAATAAAATAACTCGATTACATTTTTTCAGTTTTATACAATTTTGAAGTAATCACTTGTCATCTTGTCAATCAAATTTTAAATATTTCCTGCTATGCGTTCCAGTTGTACCAACTTATTTCTTTGTAAAATAAAATAAACTACTTTGAAATTAAAATGACAGACACATCTATCACTGTCAAGGATCTTCTCGTTGGACAGACTTATATATAGTATATGTATGTATTTATAAAGCTTACTATCTGTTTTGCATTTTCAGTTTTTGATCAGACATTTAATTTTATTTGTGAAATGCCCACAAAAAAGCTTCCCATGATTCAACATCAGTGTGTTTGCTGCATAATGGATCATTCCTGCTGAATTTTTAGATCATTTGAAGACTACACGGAAAAAACCAGATAATATGTTACATTTTCATAGAAATTGATAGCGAGACAATTTTATAGGCAAGTGTTAGCATTATTCGAGGCACCATCAAAGAAAGCAATAATAATATGCTTAGTCCCAGAGATATTACAGCTTAGTTATTTTGCCCTACAGGAGAAAAACCAGAGTAGTTCACTCGTAATTGCATTTTCTCGGCTCCAGTTAAAATGAACAAAGCTGGTTTTTCCTGTGGTCTTCATTTGAAATAACGTAAATAAATGTTTATACATATGTATGTGATGATTAAATTGGTGTTAAGGAAATAAAAATGTTTTCGATATTAATATATATTTTTCGATATTAATATATACCTAGGTATAGGTATATGTATATTTATTTTGAAATAAATTACACTTTTAACAGTTTAATGGAGTTTTTAAAGCCAGTTATAATATTTATATTTTAAAAACTTGAAATCATAATGTGGATGTAATCACGCATTAAACCACAGACTAACTTATATAAGTCAAAAAGTAGATTTTAGTGTTAACTTTATATAACTTGTAAGTAAAATAATATATAAAACAAATATGAAAAAACCAACAATTCTAATGTATATATTAAAATACAGTACAATAATAGGTATCTGATATCCTCACTTAACGTAGAATAATATTCTACCCAACTCAATACTATGTCCAACATGAGTTTCAAATATATCGGGCCCTAATCGTTCCTGAAAATAGTATTTTTTTACATTGTTATACCATATTCTAAACTATTTAATATTTCAGTCACTTAAAAAGTTAATTTGTATTGAATAATTGCCTACCATTAAAGCAAATTTGGACTAGTATTCTTAATGGGCATATTCTGTGTATGGATATAGGTACTTCCTCCAGATTTTGGGTTCAACCAATTTATTCTTAAAACCTGAAACATCTACATATAAAAAATAGACAGGTTACTAATTATAATAAAATTTACCCTTAGAATTATACTTCTTTAACAAATAATTTCCATTGGTATACTTTTCCATGACAAGTAATCAACTTCCTAACATTTTTTAATTGATGTAATACTTCCTCACGATGCGAAAAGAAAATCTTTTCTTTAGCACACAAAGGACAAACGATATGTTGGCTTACTTTCAGATTAGTTACTTTTCCATAGATATCCTCATGTCAATTCAAAGACGATGAACATGAAAATGATCATCACATGAAACATCACAAACTAAAAACCTAATAAACAAGTTTATATCGAATATAGAAATAATTTAGTGTTCTTACCTATTGTCGTCCAAATCCACGTTAATAGATAATTAATTTTTTGGAATTTTATCTTTTATTTTTAAATATATCTTTCGAACTACTGGTTTTAGTAATTATTAAATTAAACGAACTAAAAAGTCAAAAATAATAAATAATAAACAATTAATTCTCTTGTCAATTGTCAATTTTCTCCAGGCACCGAACATTACCGATAACGCACGATCTACGACGATTACTCCTTTGATCTGATTGAACGGTTCAATGACGGTTGGTTGCGTATTTTAATGTATCCTCTCCACTTAAGCTTTATTGATGAATTGTTAGAGTCTTAAAAAACACACACAAAAACCACGATAAGTAAAAAATGTGTGGGCACTTTTAGGTTAAATCACTTACACAACGTGTAATTTTTCAATTTTTCTATTTTTTTATGCGAAACCGAGAGTGACCATATATCTGGTAGTAGTTTATGTCACTTAAACACCAAAATAATTAGTTTTTTGCACTACAATAATAAATAAAACCAAAAATCAACCGACAAAATATGAAACGGAATCTAACCCAATATCTAAGTATGTACAGCTGATGAAGTAAACAAAAGTCCGCCCCGAGGCTGATCTTTTAAAGAACGGCAGTGGTTCAATTTAATATTTCGACTGAAATTTATAAATATAAAGGTAATAAAGTATATAATATATATATCACATGAAGAATCCTGGAGAAAATGACGTTTCTGCAATAGTAGGTATGTCCCATGTATATGAAAAATAGGTAGTAAATAAACACTGTTTGTACATTTTTTAGATGCAAGAAAATGGTGTTATAATCTCTTTGATCGGCGATTTTTTTGAAAATGGAAACAATTTACAGCAAGGTAAGATCATTTTTAACTATAGCCAACATCATTTATCTCCAATATGTGCGATTTATTGTCAATAATGCAATAAATCGGACTGATAATCTGATTATGTTATCCGACTAAAAGTCTCTTTTTGCTTCTTTTTGATTTATAAGCCAGGTCTCTTTGGGAATAATGGACGCTTTTTTAAACAGTATATTTATATTTTATACCTATTGATATTTTTAGATTGTTAATTTTAGTATAAAAAAATTTGTTTTTCTGTTTTCAGGTTTTTGTATAAGGCTCCCGTTTTCATGTCCCTGTGTCCGTTTTCTGTCCTTGAAGTCTGCGAATACGTGTGTTTATTTACAAATTACTGTAAGTCATGCTTATACCTTAACTAATTTACGTTAAAAGTACATATAATTAACTAATTGGTATTGAAACAATACAATCCTCTATATTTTTATGTTTATTTAGTCACGTTGTTCCATACTTCAAATAAATATATGTGAATAAATTATTTTTTGGTTTTATTTATGAAAAGAAAAAATACAAAATACATTTGAACTGAAAGAGGGCCCGCCATTGAATAACCGGAAACGGAAATGAAAATTAAGCCATCATGTCCTTATCATGTCAACCTGTCAATTGGAAAATTAGTTCTCCAGACGACAACGAAGGCTTTCGGTGGCGTATCGTGTTTCCACGATTTAACACAGAGTTGACACTTCTTTCTAGTTAATTATTTTATGAGTATAACCTTATACAACCCTCAAACCTACCATCTTTCTGGGGAAGAGGTGTAGTAAACTTCTCCTACTCGGCCGAGAAGGTAGCACAAGGGAACTATCACAAAACACATACACAAGAAGAAGTGCGAGCGCCTTGCTAAATATTGGAAAGTGAAATTGACGTTTAAATTTGACTCTGTTGACAAGTCTACTGCTACTAGCGCCCCCAATTTCGCTTGTAGGAACTACGGACTAAATTGTCACGCATGGCGGGAAGTTTAAAAAGATAAAAAAATTTATTTCTTCATTTATTTTTAATTATGACATAGATAAAAACACAAAAATACACCATTTTTAAAAATATGAACTTTAATATCAATATCAAATATACAACAGAAATTAATTTCACCACAATAAATTAATAAAATTAAAAGAATAATGTTACAAGTAGATCAAGAGACAAAATTAATTATAACAAAACTGAAAAAAATGGCGTCATAGATGGCTTAGAAATGAAGATACATATATCATAATTTTGAAAGTAAAATTATATAGGAAATGTCATCAATCATCATTTTTAAGCCAACTCAACGATTATTTCAAACATACACGCTGAGTTCGTTCATAGTGCTCTGAGAAATCTAGATAAACAAAGAATAATAAATTAAAAGTATTCCATGGAAAAAGAGAGGAAAACCTGTATCGTCTCTGATATCTGTCGGGTATTGTTGAAAGCAATTATAAATAAAACAATTTTAAGAAAATTTCGAATATTTATCAGCTGTTATCATAAGAGTTAAAACAAACCAAAAAGCAAATAACATAATTAGAGTTGAGGGTTGGAACCGGGGTGTTACAACAGCAAAATAAAACACTAATTTACCACAATACCCCAAAACACTTTACTTCTGCAGTGCATCAGCAGATGATTAAAACTAAGAATGCAGATGATTAAAACTATGTAACTGTATGTTAAAGAATCATAGTTTACATAAAAAAACATATTACATTTAAAGATAACACAACTTATTAGCGTCGCTAATATATTATATTTGCGATAAAATATTATTTAATTTTCTATTACAGAGTTTTAATTTTCTAAATATTTTTTATTAAACGCTAACAACCTGCATCTATTTTAAGTTTTAATAATATTTAGTTCTTAGTTCTGAAAATTAGTTCTTTCTTTAAGTAATATTAGCTTTTTTCGTTTTCCTGTTGTTACCGATTCTGAACCGTCCTAGAAATCTGCAGCGCATGCGCAAATTAAATAATGTCTTCATATTTCCTTCTGCGCATACGCATCACAGTTCTAGGACGGTTCAGAATCGGTAATAACAGGAAAACGAAAAAAGCTATTGTATGATCGAATAAAAACGGCGTCAACCATGACTATGAAATGAAGATCGCTGTCATTTTATATGTAAAATTATATGGGAAATGTCATCGATCGTCATTTCCAAGCCAACTGGACGCCGTTTTTTTTTCGATCATACGGTATTATAAGGTAAGGATAAAATATACCTAGATTAATTAATTCAAAAAGATTAATTATGTACACAAATAAAAAAATAGTAAGATTTCAGGACTTTATCATTAACAATGGCAACGCTGGCCGTATTCCGAAAACACGTTGAGATCAAGTGATGACAGCTTAGACAAGGAAAGAGAGGGGACAGGTAACACGGCCGCTGAAAGTGAGGCCACTTGTCACCACTCGAAATTCTCCAATGGCGTAGCATCAGAAATTAGCTTGTACCTAGACCTTTGCCTAGACGATACAAAATATTTATTAAAAAGTAAACTAATATATCGTTCATTTTTGAGTAATGCATATACAATCTTGTATTTTATAGTCTCACCTTTATAATATTAGAATATCTAAGTCGACAATGCAAAATTTATTTAACAGTCACAGTGGACTGATTATCAAGACAATTATTTATTTATTAACGTGTGTATAATGTATAATTAAATAAAAAATAATGTAATAACATATGTTTTAAACGTGTATATACATATATACTGTATGATCGAAAAAAACGGCGTCTTGTTTGTTTGGAAATGACAATTTCACAACTGAATATTAAAAATTACATTATTAATTGAATATTGAATCCGTAAGCAAGTGTGGAGAGAATTGGCTAGATTCATTATTATACCGTTTAATCGAAAAAAAAACGACGTCCAGTTGGCTTGTAAATTACGATCGATTACATTCCCCATATAATTCTACATATAAAATTACATAAAAACTATACAAAATGACATCGAAAAAAGACGGCGTCAGCGATGGCTATGAAATGAAGATCGCTGTCATTTTATATGTAAATTTATATGGGGAATGTCGTCGATCGTCATTTACAAGCCAACTGGACGTCATTTTTTTGCGATCAAACGGTATAATAATGAATATAGACAATCCCCATCACACTTGCTTACGGATTCAATGAATAATGTAATTTTTAATATTTGTTACCTTCAATCATAAGAATATTCTAATTTTCTACAAAAAAAATAAACAATTCTAGAAGCTTTGTGTTATTTTATTTATTTTTAAAATTTTATTAATTACTTACTGAAACTGTTATTATACACCTAAATTAGCAAATTTTTTGAAAGAATATTTAAAAAAATATAGTAACAAGTAGTCCACGACAAGTTTGTCCACCCCCAGCAAATCTTGGCAGGTAAATTTAAGTTTTATATAACAACTATACATATAGATTTTTTATCACTAGAATTTTTCATTTTTTTATAGTTTTTTTTTATATTTTACTATTTGATAATAATACTTTATACATTTTTTTACATGTAAAATATGTAAAAAAATGTTTGTTGCAGAAATTGTATTTCTCTAATTATAATTCCTTACGCCACTGGAGAAATCCATGCTGAGTAGCATTATTTTATAGTTTCAAACATTAATTATAATACAGGATATTGAAAATACTACTTGGAATTATTAAAAATAGTTTTGGTAGGATGTGGTACAAGACGTATTAAAAGCATTTTACATATTTTTACTGCTATAATGACAAAAATGTACATTTTATGACCACATAACAAAAGTTGTGTATCGATTTTTACCTGTGAAATGTAATTCCAGCCTTTTTTTTCTCGCTTCGGCTTTTGCAGCCATACCACGGCACATAAAACAATCGGCACGCCAACTCTACTCAGATTCCATTGTTTAAAATTTCTATAAAATTTGACCTTGTCGGCGCCATTATGGTTTCCTAGTCAGGGCCGGTTTAAAACGTATTAAAAAATTTATTTCAGAAAATACGACAGGGTCGTATTAAAAAAATGCTGTAATTGACTGAAACTGAATTTTATTTACAATACTTTTGTCCAAACAAATGAATCGTTAACCGCGCATACTTCTCGAAAAGTAAAAATGAAAAAATCAATTAAATATTTCACTGTAGAGAATAGATAATTAAAATTAAAAAACATGCAACTAACAAAAACATGCCAGGAGTTACAAACAAGAATTAAAAAAATACCAATAAAATATTTGTTGAACAATATATAGAGGCTACGAACAAATTATGCCCATCAATGGGCGTAGCAAATTTTATTAATATTCAAATTTCACAAATTAATAAATCCACAATTTTTTTTGAGAAACTTCTATTTTTTTCATGGCAGGAAACAAAGTAGGTACCGCATTGTATTTTATACGGTTACAAAGTGAATTGGTAAACATTTTAAATTCAAAATGATTAGAACACAACCTGTACCTTTTCTGGGCCTTATTTATATCTTCAACCAAGTCTTCTCTATTAGATGCAATTGCCCATGTTCTTGCCCTAAAATGATGTATTGTTAACATTGTTACTAATCTATTGTTATTTTTCGATATACTCATTTTATTTATTTTTATATAATTTAATTTAAATTAATAATATAATTATTTTTTAAATTTAATGTTGAATGTCTAGATACAACATTAAAATTTTATAAATATTTAACATTTTAATCTTGCTAATATTTTATATACATATAGGGTGAGTCTTGAATAAGTGCAAATATTTTCAGGGGTGGTATATTTCGACCCCAGGAACACGTTTATGAGTTTTTTTCGCTAAAAAAAGATATTGAAAATCGTGCATTTTCTTTTAACTTCCTTGTATATTTTTCGAAAACTTTTTAGAACTGCCTGTTCACCGCAAATTTTCCCACGGTATAATTTCTTAATCTCTGATATTACCATAGTTGCGGCTTTACTCTATGGTTGCGGCACTAAAAGGGATGCAAATACAGAAAAAATTCGGTGGCTCTCAACTCAACATTTAAAAAAAAATTTTTTTTTAAACTTAAATAACTCGGTTATTTTGGATTTATCTGAAAAAGTAAGGAGAAAATATGTTTCTTTTATCGAGATCTGCCAGCCCTGAAAATATTTGCACTTATTTAAGACTCATCCTATATATAAGTTTGTTAACATTTAATATAGATGCTGAACTTGTATATTTTTAATTAGATCTTTCTATTTAGCTGAATGTCCTAATATGTATACTACTGTTTTTTTAACTAAAATATGTTAAAATAATTAATCACATATGTATATACATATGTGAAACAGAAAGAAACTTTATTGCAGTTTAGTCCTCTACTCGGGCAGTTTTTTGCTGCACAACTTCGCCCAGGCATTTTAAAAACACGTAAAAATTAAAGATTTAAAAATGTTCAGAAATACAAAAATAAATTATATAACACAAGAAACGAAAATAAACTAGAAAAACCAAATATATAACACAATAAACAAAAATAAAACAACAACTATAAAATATAACTCAAGAAATAAACAAAATAAATTAATCCGTACGCTACTGACTCGAATCAGCCGAAAGTGTGCGCAGTCGATGAAAGAAACTACGACACTGGTTATTTTCTGTTGATGGAAAACCTAATGGCGGCGTGCGCGACGGTATGCGCGTAGCGTTCCCGCCAAAGAGAGTTAGCCTGCCGTGTGATTTATATGCCGTGGCCATACGCTGAACATCTCTCCATACTAAACAACACAGTTTATAAATTTAAAACAAAACAGTATTCCCAAAAAACATAAAAATTCGCTTGGTGTCACCCTGGTGTCACCTTGAAACCTTGTCACCAAAGTATGGCCGCCGATCAAATTTTGGCCTCAAAAATTTCTCACTGGAGAATGGGCCCCTCTCTTTCCTTGTCTAAGGATGACAGTTAGCCGGTTTACCTCCTACTCCAAATTTTTAGGCGGGATTCGTTTTGTCCAAATACGTTTAAAATAAAGCATACGGAGGGTACCGCTTAAATTCCTGTCCCGATATTGAAGGATGGCTATAGAATTTCAATGCATTTCCTACATAAGTCTATCCTTGGTTTGTAGGAGGTTTGATTAAACAAGGATGAACCTATGTCTTGAACATTCGACTCGATTTTCTGTCCTCCTTCAATACTGGGACGTAAATCCTCTCATTGCTCTTATGGGGAGGCCGTCGTATATTTTATTTAAACGTATTTGGTTTTGTCGCTTCTCTACGATTGTTCTTCTCAGGGTACCCTACGCCGGTGGATGACACTTCTTATGGGAGAACTGGCAATGGTTGAAAACTTGGCTACAAGCGATTTTCTAGGAATCTTCCTTATCGATAAATTATTGACAAGAGTGACAGATAAAACCTTGACATTCTTTCAGTATAACAGTTCACCTCTTTTTCTTTCTAAAGTGTGCGTTGAAAGGAGACAAAAACAATTTTTGGTGACCCATAATTTGTTATTCGAACACCACTTTTTTCCTTGTCGGGTCGTTGACGTTGACTTGTCGCCATTTTATTTTCTTTTGTTTACACGCTGCAGTTTGCTTTAATACATAATATATTTAGGCAAATATAGGTTTTTGATAAAACTCCTTGGACTAACGTGTAGGTAAGTGTTGATAAATACGTTTTTTTTCATCTTAACATGCTCATTGTCGTTCTCCTGATTTTAGGTGACAGAAAAGGATCATCAAATCAAATTGAATTTTATATTTTCCTTCCTATTTATCCTTCCTAAATATCAACGAGATGAGCCATCGGAAGAAAGGGACCATAGTACAAAACAGAAAGGTGATCTTTTTTCTTTCCACTTCGGATATTGAAATTATTATATACTGTAGTCGTGTTCGGCATTATGCTCTGAGAAATATAGATAAACAAAGAACAACAGATATAAAGCATCCCAGAGGAAAAGAGAGGCAATACCTGTATGTACTCTCTCTGATATTTGTGAAAGTTACAGCAAAGTATTGTTGTAAATGTCATCTTTTTGATCGACCTGAAAACTTCGAGCAAAAAGATGACACTTTCAACAATACCCTGACAGATATCAGAGACGATACAGGTTTTTCCTCTCTTTTCCCCTGGAATACTTTTAATTTATTATTCTTTGTTTATCTAGATTTCTCAGAGCACTATGAACGAACTCAGCTTGTATGTTTGAAATAATCGTCCAGTTGGCTTAAAAATGATGATCGAAGACATTTCCCATATAATTTTACTTTCAAAATTATGATATATCTTTTATTTCTAAGCCATCTATGACGCCATTTTTTTCAGTTTTGTTATAATTAATTTTGTCTCTTGATCTACTTGTAACATTATTCTTTTAATTTTATTAATTTATTGTGGTGAAATTAATTTCTGTTGTATATTTGATATTGATATTAAACATATTTTTAAAAATTGGTGTATTTTTTGTGGTTTTGTGTATGTCATAATTAAAAATAAATGAAGAAATAAATTTTTTTATCTTTTTAAACTTCCCGCCATGCGTGACAATTTAGTCCGTAGTTCCTACAAGCGATATTGGGGGCGCTAGTAGCAGTAGACTTGTCAACATTTGTCGTAGACTTGTCAAATTTAAACGTCAATTTCACTTTCCAATATTTAGCAAGGCGCTCGCACTTCTCCTTGTGTATGTGTTTTGTGGCCTAAAGTGTCCGGAAGAGCAAGAAAAGTGGGGAGTTATAAATCAAGAGAATTCTATTGAAAATATCTTTAATAAATTTAAAAATAATATTCTCCCATGATGGTATTAATGAAAACTGGACAATTATGTTTATTTTATTCATATTGTGGAATCTCCACTCCAAGTGTTGTTGGTTCAGCTTAGATAGATTCAAACACGTAAGTAGGTATTATGATCTAGGGAAAAATAAAGAATATGTGTATTAAAGATCACGAAAAAGATTATTATTTTGAGTTCAAATTTTAAAAAAGATTTTTGTAAAGACAAGACTGATACAGTTTAAAAGAAGAATGTGTTTTTGTTTGATAATATATAATGTATGTCAAGCATAACATATATTTGTTCAATTTTTTAATGAATAGTGTTGATTATTTATAATACCAAATTAATATCAAATATTTAAGTGATGGCTGAATACAATATGAATAAAATAACAATAAAATTGGTATATTTGCATAATACAAAATTAAGTTTTTAAGAATAAAGGTGTTACTAAAAATACTAAGAAATTCATATTTCTTTGTTTTAATTGGTCTAGTGTTATTTACATTTTACGTAAGAATTATACCGTATCATCGAAAAAAATCGGCGTCTAGTTGGCTTGGAAATGAACATCGATGACATTCCTAAATAACTGTACACATAAAATAATTAACTAGAATTTTACAATCTTGGAAAATTTGATATTCTTGAACCTTGTTTCTAAATATTCCTAAATTTTTTGATTTTCTTGGGATTTAGGTTCGGGAAAAACGCTGATTAAGTTTTCATTTGGTTTTCAATATTTTTTATTTGGTTTAAAAAAACGTTTCGGCTAACATTATAGCCTTCATCAGTGTTGTGTCATATGAAAAAAATAGTGTCGAATATAATCCAAAAATTACATATAAAATATTCACACCACGCACATAATGTTTACTGCGTACTCCATAGTCAATGTAGATAATTTTAGTGTTAAGAATAATAATTTTAAAAATATGTGGTCATCTTTTGATAAGTTTATATTAGTTTATTAATTGCAGTAAACATTATGAGGTGTGAATTATATTGTATATCTAATTTTTTGGATTATATTCGACACTCATTTTTCTCTCAACACTACTGATGAAGGCTATAAGCAAGAAACGTTTTTTTAAAACAAATAAGCATAATGAAAAGCTATCAAAATGCTTAACTCAGTTTTTCCCGAACCTAAAAATCAAAAGAAAATCAAAATTTTAGAATAATTTTATATAAAAATGCCAGCGATCTTCATTTTCATAGCCATCGCTGACGCCTTTTTTAGATAATATTGTATTATTTGTAAATATAATTTTTCGAACATTGATACTTGCAAAATATACATATAAATTTTGTGAATGCAAATAATAATACATCACTATTAGTAGATATTGAATGTTTTTTGTTAAATTAGATCGATTTTCAAACCCCAAAATTTAAAATATATTTACATTTTACCCATTATCTTATGTACCTATACATTATTTGTATATTGTAAAACATTTGCTGCATTTGTATGGTTCATAGATGGTTCATAGTTTATTTGCCAAAGTATTTATTACTACAAATAGGTATATGTTTTAATTATTAACTGTATATTATGTATATTTAATATAAACTATATCATTTTTAAAATACAAACCAAAAATCTGAGGAATAATTATGTTTTCCATGTATTCTACAACATATTTATTAATCCGTTATATCTAACTAGCGTGACGTCATAAATCTCGCCCGCTGGCTGATCTTTTAATAGAAGGCACTGATTGAACTTCCAAAACGAAACTAAACGGAACGAATTAAAATGGTGTCGAATATTTTCGAATTTGTTCTAGAACAAATCTGAAGTTGTCTCTGAAACTGAAGTCTGTCAATTCTAAACTGTGAAGTTAGACAATAGTCAAAGAGTAGATAAGACTCTGGATAAGACTTATCTACTCTTTGCAATAGTTAGACCTTTGAATAAGAAGACTAAGGAAGGAGCATATCAAAAATCTGGTGGGCCTCAAATATGGCCGACTTAAATTCCGGTTTATCAGTGTCGTTCTAATTTTATTTAAAAAATATAAAACTATGATGTAGGGTAGCCTCAATAATTTTTTGTTTTATTTTACGTTGTGAATAAATGTTGGTAGTTATTAAAATTGTTATACAAATATATAATTCTAATAAAAATAGATAAGTTATAATAAGTATTTATTAACACAAACATCCGATACGCTACTGAAGCAGGTAAGTCAAATTAACATATCTAAATTCTTTGACATCTAATCTTTGACAAGTAATAAATAAAAGCTAAAATGCAAGAAAAATATATAATTTAGTTAATTTAAGTGAATTTCATAAATAATCGGTTTACTACACGTATGTATATTATATAGTCACTTACTAGCGAAAAGTTGTTCCATTATTTCACCCTATTTTTGCCGAGATATACCGCACGCTACACAACCAACTATTTTAGAGTCTTTTTCGATAAATCGCGATACTGTCACTGTTAATTTAAGTTCTGCCACAATTTCCATCTAGATTTACTACCTTTATACAACTATCAGTAGTAGAATAAATAATAAATAACATAAAATAAGCTCCGTAAAGACTGACAAATCCACAAAATTTCAAATCAAATTCAAATGCGTCAAATGAATCGTCAAACAGAACTGTCAAGGATCCCCACCCTAGAGAGCTTTTATGGTGGCTTTTCCGCCCACCATGCATAAATACATGGATAGCATTATTCTCCTTCTTAGCAGTGTTGTTACAATAGGTACAATTGTACTATTTTGGGTACATTTGATAGTCAAGGAGTACATAAGTACAATTGCAAGAAAAAATGTACAATTCTCGGTCGCTAGGAGCAGAGGCACAGAATTATACATCACTTGAAATGCTGTTCAAGCCTCACGGATGTCAGGAGGGGGGCTAATCACTGCGACCTTAGAGATCTATTGTGTCCCGACTTTGTCCCGATGTCAAACGTGACGTCACGCAATTAGTTCCCATTTAACCAATGCTATTCAAAGCTCTTTGTAGCTTCTGTATTGCTGTCCTCCATTTGCGAATTTCAAGTTCCAGAGCTTTACTCCCTGGGCTGCTCAGAACGGTTCTGAAAGGAGCTGTGCGAGATAGCCTGGTGCCTCCATATGGCGCGGAACCAGTTCTGAACTTTATGACTCAATTGAATGGAGGGAGAGTATCGCGTTCTTGAACAGTTCAGAGCTGCTCAACTGGGTGAAAGGAGGACAGCATATGGTGTATAATTTTGTGAGGGTGCATCCACATTATCCTAAAAAAAAGCGGATCGGCGGCGGCGTATCGGCGTAACGACCTTGAATCGATTTCCAGCAATTCTATTGGCTGAAAAATTCATCTGTCAAATTCACCTAGCAAAAATTTCAGCCAATAGAATTGCAGGAAATCGATTCAAGGTCGTTAAGCCAATACGCCGTTCCGCTGTTTTTAGGATAGTGTGGATGCACCCTACGTACCAAAACTTGGTAAAAAGGTAAATAGAGAGATCACATGACCCCACATTTTTGCACCAAAAATGTACAATCCCACTTAAAAAAGTACAATTTTGACACCATTTATAGTACAAAAATGTTTGCCCTTGTAACAACGCTGCCAGAGAAGAACAACTCTGTTCTAACCCAGAGACAACATGTTATTCAGTTAGTTATTCTATGATGTTATCTCTGTTCTAACCTTAGGTTCTAACTACAATCCACAATCTTTTAGAATATTTATATGATATTTTGAAACTAGAAGTTCGTTATTATAGTTTAGTTCCTGTAATAATTATCAAAATTTGATGAAAATGAAACCGATCACATGACCCCACATTTTTGCACCAAAAATGTACAATCCCACTTAAAAAAGTACAATTTCGACACCATTTATAGTACAAAAATTTTTGCCCTTTTAACAACGCTGCTTCTTAGGCCCGTATTTGGCCCGTATTTATAGTTGCATCTCGAGACGCCAAGACGGTCTTGGGCTCTCGAGAGCGGAATCCACAGAATACACAAGCAAACGTCATTTTGGAGATTGTCATTTTGGATAGTTTATGTTATCTGTGGATAGTTTCTTAACCTAACTTTTTTAGTAAACAAAATAAATCCCTTGTAAATCCGTTTTGTCTGATTAAACAGTTTTGAATATGTTAGAAGAGTTTGAGGATATTTTTGGACCATGTGGAAGAAGAAAATCGTCTTCGAGTTCCAAAAAGATATTACGGGATGCAGGAAATCCAATAGAAATGTTTAGCGAGGGGGGATTTATGCCGATATAGGTTTAACAAGGCTACAATTACAGAAACTATTTTACCTCTTATAAATTGAAGACTTGCAAAAACCTACCAATCGTGGTTTACCCATTCTCCCCGTTATTCAATTACTAATTTGTTTACGGTTTTATACGACTTGTAGTTTTCAGATATTAAATGGAGACATGCTTGGTATTAGCCAACCTACAATAAGCCAGATTATCAAGAGGGTGTCCATTTTAATAGCAGAACATTTGGGTGAATTTGTATGATGCAACCATAAATGGTTGAACAGCATTATTATTCCAATGATACTGCCTTCAGCTTGTGCAGATGATAACAACAAATGGGATACATATATTAAGAATATAGAAAGAGCTATAAATACATCTGTGAATAAATCCACTGGCGAAAAAAACTCCTGAATTATTATATGGATATATTCCGAAGATTGAAGATGGATAAGTGAGATTATTGACGGTAGAGAATGAAAAGTATTCAATTACCTGAAAAATTGAGAAAAGAGGTCAAAGAACATATAGAAATGGAACAAAGGAAGTATAAAAAAATTATGATAAACATATAGATTTAAAGGTATCACAAAGATAGGAGACATGGTCTATATGAAAAGTGCTACTAAATATAAGGGACTATTTACAGTGACACAAGTTCTACCCCATGACACAGAAAAACACATAAACAGAAGTATTTAGAAGAATATGTTTAATGTTTAATGAATACTACTTTTGGTTTATTTAGTTTTGAATAGTTTCATAAATTTTTAAAATCTTTAAATATCATAAATTTAGAATGAATATTTTTTTTATTGTTGTAGGTAATTTTTAAGTTAGTTTTGTTAATTAAGTCTTGGAGACTAAGACATAGTCAGGTTGGACGAGTGTCAGAGAATAAATTAAATTTATAAGTAAAGGCAAAAATTGTCAGTCACTGATTTACGTAGCAGACTAGAAAAAAAAGAATAGAGAAGAATGTCATCTAGACGAGAAGAAATAAGGAAGCAGTAAAAACGCAATAATCATAGAATGTGTATTGTGAAATATTATTCTAAATAAAACTATAAAACATGGAGTATCAACTTTATATAGAGTGGTCAACTCAATAAGAATACAGAATTTACACCAAGGAATAAAATCTTGAAAATTATAGGTATACGGTATACATCCAATATTGTATATTATGTGATATGATATTTATATAAATATTCATGATGAAGAAAATAAAAAGACAATTTTTTTAGTTTTAATGTATTAGTGGGAAAATTCTGTGTGACCAGTTAAAACAAGCACTTAACTGTCTGGTCATAGTGAGCGTAAAACTACTAAGAAATCATATGTTATTTAAGTATAGAAAAACAGTATTTTTATGATAACTAATAATAGACTATAAGAAATTACTTAAAATATGTTACATGTAAATATATAAACACTAACTTAACACTAATAGAAAAGTAAATAAAATTATTATATAGGTACTAGTTACCTGGAACATTACTTAACATATTACATAATTACTAGATATACATATATTAATACAATAAATACATAACATTTCTTCAAAAATCTAACCCTCTTCCTTTTTATTTATAATTGGAATGTGTAAATTAGCATCTTCAAAATTATCTAAATTTTCCCTTAAACCAATATTATGAAGAACAGCTGTTGCACAAATAATAGCAACAGTTGTTTTGTAAACCTCAGAGAAATGGAAGACGTTTTTACCAAGTCCCCTTCATCATTTTGCTTTCTTCTATGGGCAAAGTTATACCTGGTTTCTTGTTGATTACCTAGCTGTAGAACAGAAGTCAATAGAATTGGCCTACATCTATATGCATTGTCTCCAAGAAGTAAATCACGAATATCACGCCTTTCCATTAGAATTCTTAAATTACTTCGATTGAATATAACACTATCATGACTTGACCCTGGATATCCAACTATAATATCCATAATTTCCCTTTTGGGACCTGAACATTTAGACTAAAAAAAATTTTTGCGATTTTGAAATACTTCCACATTATTGCATTATTCTTGATTATCTGGCTTATTGTAGGTTGGCTAACACCACGCAAGTCTCCATTTACCATCTGAAAATTACAAGTCGTATAAAACTGTAAACAAATTAGTAATTGAACAACGGGGAGAATGGGTAAACCACGATTGGTAGGTTTTTGCAAGTCTTCAATTTATAAGAGGTAAAATAGTTTCTGTAATTGTAGCCTTGTTAAACCTATATTGGTATAAATCCCCTCTCGCTAAACATTTCTATTGGATTTCCTGCATCCCGTATATACCTTTTTGGAACTCGAAGACGATTTTCTTCTTCCACATGGTCCAAAATATCCTCAAACTCTTCTAACATATTCAAAACTGTTTAATCAGACAAAACGGATTTACAAGGGATTTATTTTGTTTACTAAAAAAGTTAGGTTAAGAAACTATCCACAGATCACATAAACTATCCAAAATGAAAATCGCAATCTCCAAAATGACGTTTGCTCGTGTATTCTGTGGATTCCGCTCTCGAGAGCCCAAGACCGTCTTGGCGTCTCGAGATGCAACTATAAATACCAGCCATGTCTTCTTATTCAAAGAGTTAGACAAAAACAATGCTGTC
The DNA here is from genome assembly GCF_002938485.1 of Sitophilus oryzae. NCBI lineage: Eukaryota > Metazoa > Arthropoda > Insecta > Coleoptera > Curculionidae > Sitophilus > Sitophilus oryzae. The sequence continues at coordinate 96,105 of NW_022146260.1, read as the reverse complement.
ATTGTCTAGGCGGCCCAATGCCTTCTATTAAAAGATCAGCCTGCGGGCGGACTTTTGTTTACTTCATCAGCTGTACATACTTAGATATTGGGTTAGATTCCGTTTCATATTTTGTCGGTTGATTTTTGGTTTTAACTCTTTGATTTTTGGTATTATTTATTATTGTAGTGCAAAAAACTAATTATTTTGGTGTTGAAGTGACATAAACTACTACCAGATATATGGTCACTCTCGGTTTCGCACAAAAAAAATAGAAATTTTAAAAATTACGTTGTGCAAGTGATTTAACCTAAAAGTGCCCATACATTTTTACTTATCGTGATTTTTTGTGTTGTGTTTTAAGACTCTAACAATTCATCAATAAAGCTTAAGTGGAGTGTGTTATTGGTGCTATGCCTCATCTTTGTTGTGTTCCTGGTGGAAAGGATGGTTACTAAGGATAGTTATTATACTAGGCAGCCTAAAGTGTCCGGAAGAGCAAGAAAAGTGGGTACGAGTTATAAATCAAGAGAATTTTATTGAAAATATCTTTAATAAATTTAAAAATAATATTCTCCCATGATGGTGTATTAATAGAAAACTGGACAATTATGTTTATTTTATTCATATTGTGGAATCTCCACTCCAAGTGTTGCTGGTTCAGCTTCGATAGATTCAAACACGTAAGTAGGTATTATGATCTAGGGAAAAATAAAGAATATGTGTATTAGAGATCATGAAAAAGATTATTATTTTGAGTTCAAATTTTAAAAAGATTTTTTGTAAAGACAAGACTGATACAGTTTAAAAAGAAGAATGTGTTTTTTGTTTGATAATATATAATGTATGTTAAGCATAACATATATTTGTTCAGTAATTTTTAATGAATAGTATTGATTATTTATAATACCAAATTAATATCAAATATTTAAGTGATGGCTGAATACAATATGAATAAAATAACAATAAAATTGGTATATTTGCATAATACAAAATTAAGTTTTAAGAATAAAGGTGTTACTAAAAATACTAAGAAATTCATATTTCTTTGTTTTAATTGGTCTAATGTTATTTACATTTTACGTAAGAATTATACCGTATCATCGAAAAAAATCGGCGTCTAGTTGGCTTGGAAATGAACATCGATGACATTCCTAAATAACTGTACACATAAAATAATTAACTAGAATTTTACAATCTTGGAAAATTTGATGTTCTTGAACCTTGATTCTAAATATTCTAAATTTTTTGATTTTCTTCGAATTTAGGTTCGGGAAAAACGCTGATTGATTTTCATTTGGTTTTTCATTATTTTTATTTGGTTTAAAAAAAAAACGGTTCGGCTAACATTATAGCCTCCATCAGTGTTGTGTCATATGAAAAAAAAATGTTAATCGAATATAATCCAAAATTGCATATAAAATATGCACACCACACACATAATGTTTACTGCGTACTCCATAGTCAATGTAGATAATTTTAGTGTTAAGAATAATAATTTTTAAAAATATGTGGTCATCTTTTGATAAGTTTATATTAGTTTATTAATTGCAGTAAACATTATGAGGTGTGAATTATATTGTATATGTAATTTTTTGGATTATATTCGACACGATTTTTCTCATATGACACAACACCGTGAAGGCTATAGTTAGCCGAAACGTTTTTTTTTAAACCAAATAAAAGTAATGAAAACCCAAATGAAAACTTAATCTGCGTTTTTCCCGAACCTAAAATCCCAAAGAAAATCAAAATTTTAGAATAATTTAACATATAAAATGCCAGCGATCTTCATTTCATAGCCATCGCTGACGCCTTTTTAGATAATATTGTATTATTTGTAAATATAATTTTTCGAACATTGATACTTGCAAAATATACATATAAATTTTGTGAATGCAAATAATACATCACTATTAGTAGATATTCAATGTTTTTGTTAAATTAGATCGATTTTCAAACCCCAAAATTTAAAATATATTTACATTTTACCCATTATCTTATGTACCTATACATTGTTGTACATTGTAAAACATTTGCTGCATATGTATGGTTCATAGTTTATTTGCCAAGAAAGTATTTATTACTATAAATAGGTATATATGTTGTAGTTATTAACTGTATATTATGTATATTTCATTTAAACTATATCATTTTTAAAATACAAACCAAAAATCTGAGGAATAATTATGTTTTCCATGTATTCTACAACATATTTATTAATCCGTTATATCTAACTAGCGTGACGTCATAAATCTCGCCCGCAGGCTGATCTTTTAATAGAAGGCATTGGGCGGCCATACTTGTCGTGAGGAGAATGACAGGAATGACACTTGAATGACACTAATGACTGTTTCCAATCTGTCACATGACTGTCACCCCCCTGAGGCACGAGGCACGTGTGAATTTGTACTTTAAAAAAAGTTTCGTCTTGGGTTCGTCTTTTTGGCTTAAAATATTGGATATAATAATAAAAGTGCACTATGGCGCTCTATAACTTCAAGAAAATTGCTGTGGTTCCTACCTCAAAGGTCGGTAGATATAAAATGTTATAAAGATTCAAATAAGTAACTTTACTCGTGTTTTTAGGATTTTATTGATATAATATTATCTAAAACTCAGAGAAAAACACCGACGGTGGTTCATAAGCAATATAAGATTACAAGGATTAGAGCATTTTATATGCGCAAAGTAAAATTTGCACAACAAAGTTTTCATGACAGATTAACACAAATTTTAACCGAATTTCCCAAACTCGATGATGTTCATCCATTTTATGCTGATTTAATGAACGTTCTTTACGATAAGGATCATTATAAGTTGGCCTTAGGGCAGATTAACACAGCTAGGCACTTGATTGATAATGTAGCTAGAGATTACGTTAGATTGTTGAAGTATGGAGATTCGTTGTATAGATGTAAACAACTTAAAAGAGCAGCTCTAGGTCGTATGGCTACTATTATGAAGAGACAAGGCTCAAACTTAACATATTTAGAACAAGTTAGACAGCATCTTGCTAGGTTACCCTCCATTGATCCTTACACAAGAACAATTTTAATTTGTGGTAATAAGATTTTTTTAACTATTTAATTGTTTTTAATTTGTGTTTATTTTCTTTTTAAGGATTCCCCAATGTAGGGAAGTCATCTTTTATAAATAAAATAACAAGAGCAGATGTTGAAGTCCAGCCATATGCTTTTACAACCAAAAGTTTATATGTAGGACATACAGATTACAAATATTTACGTTGGCAAGTTATTGACACCCCTGGAATATTAGATCATTCTCTGGAAGAAAGGAATGTTATCGAAATGCAGGCTGTTACAGCTTTAGCTCATCTAAGGGCTTGTGTATTGTATTTTATGGATTTATCAGGTAAGAGTATTTTATTTTGTTAATCTTATTATATTGCCAATATTAAATTATTGTAGAACAGTGTGGTCATACAATAGAAGAACAAGTAAAGTTGTTTGATTCCATCAAACCGCTTTTTGCAAACAAACCCCTTATAGTAGTAGTCAATAAAACTGATATTGTAAAACTGGAAGACCTTATTGCAGAAAAGAGAATAACTTTGAAGGAAATTGAAGAGGATTCTGAATTACAAATTATGGAAATGTCAACAGTAACGGAAGAAGGAGTTATGGAAGTTAAGATAGAGGCTTGTGAAAAATTATTGAGCTTTAGGGTTGATCAGAAAATGAGAACTAAAAAGGTTATATGAGAAAACTACACACATATAATTTATAATAACTAATAAGTATTATATTTCATATAGGTGGATGGAATTTTAAATCGTCTTCATGTGGCCATGCCTAAACCAAGGGACAATAAAGAGAGGCCCCCTTGTATTCCTGAAAGTGTGTTGGTTAAGATGCAACAACAACAAGAAAAAAAGAAACGTAAATTGGCTAGAGATATTGAATTAGAAGAAGGAGATGACTTTGTTGTGAACCTAGCTAAAGAATACACTGATATTCCAGAAGGTTGTATACAATTTTAATTTATTTTTTCTAACTGAAGTTCTTATAGATGAAAGGTATGATATTATTCCTGAAATTTGGGAAGGACATAATGTTGCTGATTACATTGATCCTGATATATTTGACAAATTAGAAGAACTAGAAAAGGAAGAGGAAATTCGGGAACAGACAGGAATGTATGTCATACCAAAAATTGAACTCGATGAAACTATGCAAGAAATTAAAAAACTTGCTTTGCAAATTAGGTAAATTATTTAAAAGTTCAGAAAAGTAATTAAAGTAAACACCCCCTTCTTTTAAGACATAAGAAGGCAATTCTTAAAGATGAAGCTAGAATTAATAAACAGAGTAGGAAACCAGTAATACCTAGAACATCTGGTGCTAAAGTAAGTTTAACATGCAAATTTGGATAATGGTACTAATTTTTATTATATAGGTTAAAGAGCGTTCTGTGTCTAAACTAAGAAAAAGTATGGAAAACTTGGGGGTCAATATGTCCAGTACTAAAGAATTTAACTTTACGAAAACAAAACAGAGAGTAAGATCTGTTGGTAAGTAACAGATCAAAAATTGTATTATTTTTGTTTGACATCATACAAGGTTTTGCTTACATTTTTTAGGGCCTGCTTCTAAGAAAGCTCGTATGGAAGTAGATGTTCTGAACCCATTAAATAAGGCAAGGGTTTTGGTTAAACCACCAAGAAATGACCAAGGAATTAAAGATATAGCTGTAAGATTAAAAAAAATAGCCACATTATATTTTAAAATTATTTTTTATAGATGAAGAAGAAGCTACAACAAATTGCTCATAGAGCTATTAGCAAGAAAGTTGCCAAAATGGGACTCAAAGGTGAAGCTGACAGATTTATTGGAAACAAGATGCCTAAGCATCTGTTTTCTGGAAAACGAGGTACAGGAAAAACAGACAGAAGATAATTATAATATTTTCGTTGCCTATTAATTTTCAATATATATTCTGTTATTGATTATATTAAATATAAAAAAGTTGAAACTTATAGAATTATTATTTATTTGGCGAGGTCAAGCCACAGGTAGATAAGATACTATCAAAATACATAAGATAATAAGATTGTATAGAAGCTAGTCACATGTATAATAGTTTGTGGCAATTAGTGGCCAGGTGGCAATCCTGATGAATATTCAAGTTCTATATTCTATACAGAGAAGAACAATCGTAGACAAACGACAAAAACCGTCGGCACTAGAGGTGGGTTGTGAAATCGCAGTCCGCTACTTTGTCACAGCTCCACCAACGTCGCAGTATGTGACTGCTCCAGTTCCAAGAAAATCGCAGTGACATTTCGGAGCAGTTTACAAGTTTAGGACATCTGCGCTCGTGAGTAGCAATAGGAGCAATAGCAGACAATAGTGTAAATTCTGAAAATGCTCCTAGCCCCGTCGCCCGGTCAGACTGTTCCAGTCACAGTCGTCGCAGGTCGCAGTCGACTGGAGCATAGTATATTGAGTATATTCTGTGTACTGGAGCTGTTGGGAGTTTGGGAACGGGAAACGTAGCAGCGTTCGCTTTTTCTTTCATGAATCTAAATAAGATATTTATGTATTATATATTAATCACAAACAGATGTTTTTGACAAAGGTAATTTTTAACTTGTTAGTATGTTTATTTGTTAGTTAATTTTGTATCTGTGTTTTGTTGTATATCCTAAATCTTTTATTTGATCTTATACATTCATATAAGTTTTATTATTTATATCTATTTTTAAGGTCTGATGATGGCTAAATAGCCGAAACCGGTCACTAATAAAGATTTTTTTGACAGTTTCGACTTTGAATTGAATATAACATTAAGTTTTTACCATGGGCCACCACTCTGTGAAAATGAACAGACTCTTTAAGATATTTATAGCAAAGTGCTTGGTACTTAGAAACACTCAAATTCTTCTGAATAGACTAAAAAAATATAGCAACATCTATCAAACTAAGACATCAGTATAGTACCGTACAGCCGCGATTTTAAGAGCTCTAGGGGCCCGTAGTTCGGAAAAGTTCGAATCTTGTTCGCAAGGGCCCGGGAGGCTTGGGGCCCGTCGGTGACTTACCCCGATTGCACAGACGTTAAAATCGCCACTACTGATCGAAATAAAAAACGGCGTCCAGTTGGCTTGGAAATGACAATCGATAACATTCCCCATAAATTTTACATATAAAATGCCAGCAATCTTCATTTCATAGCTATCGCTGACGCCGTTTTTTCGATCATACGATATAAATAAATAAAAACTAGACGATGATGTTGCCTATCATAATCACACCTATAGTCCTGTACTTTTTTAGTAAATGCAACGAACGGTGCCGAACACCGAGTGCGATTTTTCGGAGCAATTAACCTATAAAACTACATTTTTAATTTATAGGTTAATTGCTCCGAAAAATCGCTGCTACTTGTCACAGTGCTTTTATTGGAGCAGTCGCAGAGCGTAGCAGCTCCACAAAAATCGCAGACTGGCCCACCTCTAGTCGGCACTATTGAAGTGAGGAACAGGGGGGTGACAGCATGGAGCCAAAGAGTAGATAAGACAAGAGACGACAGTGAACAAAGAAGTCGAATTTCGCGAGAGAGACGCAGATATATTAAAATTTAAAGGTCCCATGGGTTCCTCCACAGAATATCTAGCTACGCAACAGAAGCCTCGTTACATGTATAAAATCGTAGGTCTCAAAAGGAGACAGGCTTTAAAAGCCTGTCTCCAAATCAGATATTTTGATGCGGTAGTTTCACTACTACATAACAGAGGGCGATAAATTTAAAAGAAAACAGTTTTCTACAAACGAAATTTAAAAGAATTTTATGCAGTGTTGCCATTGTGTAATTTATATTGTAATATTTCCTGATAAAGCCTAGCTTCAAATTTGCTACATCATTTAAACATATTAAAATAAATTAGAGCTCTTTTTTCAAACGTTTAAGTATTTAACTCGCCATGTTAGTTGGAGTTAAATCATACGAGCTGAATTAAAATCACTTCCTGACGTTTGATTCTAACTGAATCCTGAATTTTGATCGTAATTCGGCGACAATATAATAAGTATTATTCTACTATTATGACACCACTTCCTGACGTTCGATTGTGTTCATACCGTATGATCGGGAAAAAACGGCGTTAGCGATGGCTATGAAATGAAAATCGCTGTCATTTTATGTGTAAATTTATATGAGAAATGTCATCGATCGTCTTTTCCCAGCCAACTGGACGCCGTTTTTTTCGGTATCGCACGGTATTTGATATATACTTGCGTATTTTTCATGACATTGCAATATTATGGTACCATGAAGCATATCAAGTGATACCGTAATATAGTACATATATTACGATACATGGCGTTCGATTGGGCTTAAACTTGGTATATTACGTATCTTCAGTGACATTGTAATATTATGGTACCATGAAGCATATCAAGAGGTACCATAATGTAGTACCATATTACGATACCATTTCCTGGCGTTCGATTGGGCCCAACTTTGATATACTTGTGTTTCTTTATAAAGATTTGTTTAATTAATAATTTTAATTTATTTTAATAATTTTAATTTATTTTATGAATTTTAATCTATTGTACGATGTCGTGACAGCAACTTTTATGCCGAACTAATATATTATTAATTGTACCTGTGTCACTTTTTAAAATCTACCTAGGTCTATATAAATAACGTGGCAAACAGAAAAAAAATGTTATTATAGTATTTTTTTAGTCAATTAACATTTTTTGTACTGCATTTTGATAAATCATTTCCATTATTATTAAACGTATATTTCATTAGTAACGTTTCAGCATTAATAAATATCACTATCAATCGCCCTGTATATTATTAATTTTAAAGGTAGTTAAAGTTATTTTCTTAGTTAACATAATAAAGTGGTGTATATTAAAAATGTATTTTGAGAGCATATGTTTTCTAATATTACCTCAAAAATTAAAACCATTTTAAAAAAGCCAAATAAATAATTAATAAAGCAAGAATATTAATTTTAACTATAAACATGAGGACATACTATAGCTGTCTAGTTTACCAAAATATCTAAGTAATTATACCTCATAGTTTATGAATTATCGCTTGTCAAATTCCTTTAATTTCGATATTGACTCACTCACCGTCATCAAAATTCTAAGGTACTTCTAGAAGCGTTACAAACTTCAAATTTTGAATTTTAGGTAGCATTAAACTTATAATGGAAGGAAAAAATGAAAAATCTCGAAATATCCTTAAGGATTAAAAGTTATAGCAGTCTACCCGCTACCGGTAACTGACTTTCCGGCGATGGTAATAGAAGAACCGGTGATAGGATTGTTTTGAAAATGTGGATTTTTTTATAAAGGCACATGCTCCATCTATCTAAAATTTATCAGCGTTACAATGTTGCCGGATCATTTGAAAAGTGGTAGCATTTGTTATTTTAAATGGAACACCCAATATATTATTACATTTTTTGAAACTACTCTCATGTCTCATAATTTTTCTCTTATACTAACCTATACACCTATCTCTTATAGTTTTCTATATGAAAAATAAAATATGTGTAAAATTGACAAAAACATAATTTTGAATAAACATTGGTAAAATGTAAAATCATAACTTGAACATTTTTAAAGTTGAAATTTAGGTTATAACATAACGAAAGTCGGAAACAGAAGTCGTTAGAAAACTAGAATTAATGCATTGGATATTATCTGACTTTATACGATAATTCAAAGTTTATGAATTATTGCCTAGTCAAACTTATTAATATTGTTTGGATGATATATTGCCCGAAAAAAAAATAGGTGGGTAGCCTACAAAAAGAAATGAGATCCCATCAAAAACATAGAATGTAAAAAATGCCAAGTCTCGCAACACAATTCTTCCACTATAAAAAGTTGTGAGATCTCATGTAAAACCAAGTCAGTTTATTTTATTTAGTCTCTCTTTAAGCACCTACTGAACAATTTTGTTATAAATTGTTAGTATCAATATTAGACACCTTTATTTCTGTAATAATTATAATGACTTGGCAATTGCACGATATCATATAGTAATTAAAAAACTTTATTTTTAAGGGCACTGTTTAGATATACTGAGGAATCGAGAAAGTCTTACCTAAAATCCTTGGATACAATACTCCACCAGGAGCTACGATTATCTTTGGGTGCCTTTCGCACCACACCGGTGAAGAGTCTTTATGCCTTATCTGGATATTCTTCCTTGTATCACAGGAGAATTCTCCATACTCTTAATTATGGAATATCCATTAAGTCAAAGCCTTTTTTGATTGACTATGGCAAGTTCTTCGACTTACAAGACAGTGAAACGTATACCGTTCTTCTAAAATACCCACGCCCCATTAATATAAGATACCACCTATTTTCCTCCCAACAAAACATTCATAATATCCCTGTATCCACTTTTTCCGACACACTGCCCCCTCCATGGAAGGATACTATTTTAGTTAATATGGAACTTTGTACCATGATTACTTATGGAGCAGTTGCTTGGTATACAAAACTAGAGCAACGTACAGCAAGGCAAAACCTGTGCAAAGTACAGAGACTGGCATGTATCTGCATTACAGGTGCCATGAGAACATGTCCAACAGCAGCAATGGAGGTCATTCTAGACCTAACACCACTACACATTGTCGTCGGTAGTTATGCCAATGCGACAATGATTAGAATGGTTACTGATGGAAACAGTACTGGGAGAATTTTCAGGTCAGGGGCTTGGAACACCCTCAAAAAGAAAATTCCACTTCTCCAACTCCCAGTGGATGACATACCAAGAATTTTACAACTTTGAGAAACACCCTCACTGTAGTATTGAGTAATAAAAAAGGGATTGGAAGAAAGAAACACTTACTCAGCATATAAAAAAAGACCATACCATCAATGCGTATACTGATGCTTCCAAAACCAAAAGCAGGGACAGGGATAGGGAGTATTTGGGCCGAAAACTGAATACTCCGAACCAATGGGCACCTACCCCAGTATCCTTCAGGCAGAAATTTGCGCTATCGAAAGATGCGTACAATTTATCTTAGATAGGAACTATCGAAAACAGGAAATTGCTATTCTATCCGATAGTCAAGCAGCACCTAACGCGATCAACTCAGTAACCATCAATTCGAAGTTGGTCAAAGAATGCCTAGAGAAGCTCAACAAGTTAGGCAAAGAAAATAAAGTCCTCCTACTCTGGGTGCCTGCTCACCAAGGGATAGAAGGCAATGAAAAAGCAAATGATCTAGCTAGAAAAGGGGCGAACACTCCACTAACTGGACCAGAACCGTTCTGTTTTCCAAACGGGAACCAACTGAAAGCGGAACTGAAGAATCTGGAAGACTCCATCCGTAACTTGGAATGGGTGTCCTCCAACGGTCCTAAGACACTCCGAAAAAGTTCCTTAGAACTTATGACCGAGAAAAATCAAAGGTTTTTCTTGATTTAAGTAAAAACAATCTTCGGATTGTCACGGGGTTTCTAACAGGACACTGTCTCCTTAACGAACACCTCAGTAGGCTGAAACTGAGAAACAACGGCGAATGCAGAATTTGTGGGGGAAAATGGGGAAACACCAGAACACCTTTATCACTGATTGTGCCGAGACGACGACCATTCGTGTCATGAACCTTAGTACGTCTGATGTCGAGGATGGAGAGCTGGCCTCCGTGGAGCCGTCTCAGATACTGGCTTTTCTTAAAGCCCTGAGAGTGTATGATGAGTTATAACTCGTTATAACTCAAGAAAGGGGAACACACAATAGATCTATAAGGTCGCGGTGATTAACTCCCCTCCTAAACATTCTACATTCTTCTACATCATAGTTGTTATAAATAAATCAACTTCTATAAACTAGTTTCTAATGACCTACATATTCGAGAGGGTTACCACCCTTCCTAATGCACAAATTTATTTTTTGTTCAATCTTATTTATAGATTTTTGAACATAACTTCTTGTTATAGTTCCGAATGTTTATACTCTTTATTGTAAATGTTGAAATGTATAGATTTCACTTTTACAAATGACGCCAAGTAATGCCCATTTAGTTATTGCATTTGATTTACCGTATTCAATGTTTTACCCCACGTCATTGTTAAGTTTGGAAGCTTATCAATATTGTAACGATGAATAGATTAAATCTTTTAAAAAAACAGAGCCGGACTTGAAATTCGTTTAAATAAATTATGTTCAAATGTCCGAAACATAAAAAAATATTAAGTGTGGCACATCATTGTATTCAGGAGACCGAGTTCTTTCAAAATCTGAAATAAAAAATGCAGGTCCGTATTTAAAAAAAATAAGTTGGCCCCTGTATCTTACAAATTATCAGCTAATTTGAAAATCTAAAAATACTATCAAATAGCCCTAATAAAGTGGCAATGAGAATATTACAATTAGTTTTTTTCATTTTCCTAAAAGTAACGCCAGGAAAAATAAAAATGATTTTCAAAAAAATCCATTTGTTCCAAAAAAATCAGCAATCCTTGAAATTTTTAAAAAAATGTTGATTGCATCTTGGTGAACATCCTAAAACGCAACTTTGCCCCAATTTAACCATGTTCGTATCTATTACGGTTACCGAGATTCCAATGCTCGTACCTCGAATTTGTAGCACCCTGTATAAACTTACTGAAAGAAACTAAAACGTTAACTTTATGTGGATTCCTGGACACTCTGACATTGCTGGTAACGACCGAGCAGACAAACTGGCTAACGAGGCAACGCTCTGACAGAATATTGAAGGAACTCCATCCGTTGTCGATTTCAGAAATTTCCACAAAAGTGTTCTTCAGTATATTTCAAAATGAATGGGACATTCTCGAGGGAACTAATAAACTTAGATCACATATGCCACTTCTTCATCTGTATCAAAATATATATTCTCTTGAATGCGGATCTTTCTGTAAAGTTGTTAGAACCCTCAGAGGACACTCTTTACAGCCCGGTTGCTAATAAAAAATCAGATTACCTAATTTCTCTGGCATTTTAACAGCCGAACTCACAGCTATTTATCAGGCTCTTATCCAAATTCAGACATGCCACCGATTTGAAGCATTAATACTTATCTAATTCCACTTAGTTCCCTCAACAGTATTGCTTCTTTAAACCCCCTAAAAACTCTCTAACATGCAGCATTCGAAATATAGTATATAAACTTACTGGAAGAAACTAAAATGTTAACTTTATGTGGATTCCTGGACACTCTGACATTGCTGGTAACGACCGAGCAAACAAACTGTAATATAACGAGGCAACGCTCTTACAGAATATTGAAGGAACTCCATCCGTTGTCGATTTCAGAAATTTCCACAAAAAAGTGTTCTTAGGTATACTTCAAAATTAATGGGACATCCTCGAGGGAACTAATAAACTTAGATCACATATTCCACTTCGTCATCTGTATCAAAATATATATTCTCTTGAACGCGGATCTTTCTGTAAAGTTGTTAGAACCCTCACAGGACACTCATATCTTACCAAATCATATATTATCAGAAATGAACCCCTTCCGAAATGCACCTTATGCAATAACTTAATGTCAATGAGACACATTCTTTTTGAATGCTTACCTGTTGCCTCCCATAGGTCTAGATTCTTTAATGCTGTTACCTAATTGACGCGCTCTTTAAATCAATACATCTCTCTCTGATGTTGTAATGTTATATGTATTGTTGTAATGTTGTAGTATGTAGATACAACAACATTACAATACAAAATTGTAATGTTGTATTGTAATGTTGTTGTATGTATGTATGGTAATTGTGAAAAACCTCCGTCAATATTATATCTATTTTAGTATCTTTTTGCCACTTGGCAGAAATTTTTGAAAACTTTGGATGCAAAACAACTTCCTCGATTTTCGATTTATTTTTTTTTTCTATTTTCTTTCTATTTCTAAATTTTATTTTAAATCGTAGTAGATACATAAAATTTGTTAAATTATTGTTGTTTCAAAGTGTAATCCGGAATATTTTGCTTAATAGATAAAGTCCATTATTTAAGGTAGACCTTGAATGCAAAGAAAATTACCGTATAGCGACTATAAAATTACAGTCTTCAACTTGACACTCTGATGATAAAAGAAAAATAAAATGTGCTTTTAATTGATCAATTCAAGTCAAGGTAATCTTTTTCTATGAAAAAATGTATAGTTGTTATTTTCAAAAAAAAATACAATAAAGTAAGTATTCTTGTGTCACAATAATGCATTTCATATTATAAATAAAGATATATTATGTTTAAGTATAGCTACTGAAAATAATTTGCTATTTTTATATTAAGTCATAATACTTTATTTTCACAAGGAAATTGTTTACTTCGTGTTGCAAACTAAAATTTATGGTTTCAATTGGCTGTTTTCCTCATTTATTAATATTTCTTAACTTATTGGAAAATATTGATAAGTCCGTAACAACTACACTACACAGCAGTAAACACACAACAATTTAAAATGTATGCAATATGATCTAGAATATCATATAAATAATAAGCGATTATACAGATTATCCACGCACGATGCAAAAACCTGTTGTTAAATCGGTGTAATTGTTTATAATAAAATTTTGTAAAACTTTATTTTTTATAATAAATTAATATACAATTTTTAATTTGTATATACCGGGTGCGTCTCAAAAGTGACTCACCCCTATAACTTTTTTATTTTTTCAGATAAAAAAACGAGATTTGGTATTGTTGCGGACCCGTGTGGACTCGACCTAACCTAACTATATGTCCCGCCCTCAGATGACCTTAACATCGCATTAAAGAATAGACACAGTAATGATTCATTCGTTCGAGAAAAATCGAGTCCCACTGGAATGGACTAGTACATACGAGAACATTCGAAAACCTTCTACGCACCCTAACGATCTATGGATTCATTCTAGAGTTCTTTACCTGTCGGTATAAAAAGCCGGCGGCTGTGGCCTACAGAGGGGCAGTTATAAAATCGACAAGTGCAGTTGACGATTGCTAAAATTCAAAATAAATTCTTAGTTATAAATCGTTTGTAAATAGTTCTATAAGTCTTTTATCGTTATTGTTTTTTGTTAATTAGTGTTAAATAAATAGTGTTTAAATAAATTGTGACTTTCTATCCACACGGAACCGACGAAAACGTAACAATTGGTGTCAGATGTGGCGTGTGTGATAGACTAAAAAATAAATAAGACTGACAATGACTTCGAAAAAATTGTTGAAAGACTTGAAAGTGTCCGAACTGAAATGCATATTGGAAGAGAGAGAAGAGACAGATGGGAAGAAAAGCATTTTGCAAGCTAGACTGAGAGACGTTTTGGTGGAGGGAAGGGTGAGGATCCTGATTAATATTTTACTTCGAGCTGGAAGGTGACGTTGACTCGTCATTGAAAAATTTACAAGACAATTTAAACGACAATTTGAATAGTAAAATAATTAACTTAGAAGACAGTTTGAAAGATAAGATTATGGAAAATTCCCAGGAATTAATTAATATTTTAGAAGATAAGATCGCAGAAAATTCTAAAGACATACAGGCCAGCTTTAATAATAAAATGCTTAATTTAGAAGAAAAGATAACAGAAAATTCCAGGGAATTAGAAGAGAAGATAACAGATACACAAGACAAAATAACAGAGATTGAGGAAGATGTAAATAGAAAAATCGAAATTTTAAGAGAAGAAATAGCGAAGTCAAATTCACCAAAATGTCAAGAAACATCGGTGGGGCCGAAACTAGTCGAAAATAAGTATATCTCAAAGTCAGTTATTAAGCCTCCACAGTTTGACGGAAAAACCGCTTGGGCCAATTATGTTTGCCAGTTTGAGGCCGCTGCGAGAGCGAACTGATGGACAATCGCTGAAAAGGCTACCGCTTTGACTGTCACACTGCGAGGAGATGCGACTGATATCCTGCAGACATTGTCACCATCGGAACAGGGAGATTATCAGCAATTGGTACGACATTTAGAAATGAGGTACGGCCAAGCTCATTTGGAACATGTCTATCATTCCCAGCTAAAAAATCGCATTCAAAAGTCAAATGAGTCTCTGCAGGAGTTTGAAGCCGACGTAGCCCGCCTCGTTCGCCTTGCGTACCCTGCTATGCCCGAAAATGTTATGGAGCACTTAACAGTACAGGCTTTTATTGATGGTTTACGACAACGAGACAAGGCAAACACTTCTTTTAGCTCATCCAACGCATTTGGGAGATGCCCTAGCACGTGCCCTGGAATTTGAGGCCGCGAAAGAATGCTCTAGGTCTCTAGGATTTGTACGGGCTGTTGAGGAGAGTTCCGACGATTCCAAAGTGGAAAGGATTGTGCGGAAAGTACTGGATCAGTATATGAGCAAGAAGGGGGGACCGATTCGCTGTTGGAATTGCGGACAGATGGGAAATCGTTGCAAAGAAGAGAAAGAAGTGAAAGTCTTCAAGACTGTGGTTGGTGATAGTTGGCAAACCGAAGATCTTGCAAATGATCAAATCAGTGATCCAGAGTTGGGCTTGGTGATTAACTGGAAAAACGCGGACCAGAGACCAACGTGGGAGGAAGTTTTCAGATATTCGCCGAACGTGAAGTCGTACTGGTCCCAGTGGAATTCATTGGTAATAGATAACGGATTACTTCTGCCGTGTGATTGAGAGACCAGAGGGACAAGAAGAGAGAGAAGGCAGATCGTCATTCCAAAGAAGAGGGTCCCGGAAGTCTTGGCGGAAGTTCACAATGGAACCAGCGGAGGACATCTTGGTGTTACCAAGACACTTGGCAAGCTGCGTGAACGGTTCTACTGGGTGAACTGCAAAGAAGATGTGAGGGCCTGGTGTAAGAAATGTGACATTTGCGCAGCCATTAATGGGCCACAAAAGCGTGGTAAAGCCCCTATGCGCCAGTACAATGTTGGTAGTCCCTTCGAACGAATAGCGATCGACGTGGCTGGTCCTTTCCCGGAGACGAACGATGGCAACAAATACATTGTGGTAGTAATGGATTACTTCAGCAAATGGGTCGAGGCCTACGCGCGTTGCCAAATCAAGAAGCGTCCACGATTGCTGATGCCCTTGTTAAAGAATGGATCTGCAGGTTTGGGGTTCCCATGGAGCTTCATTCAGATCAGGGAAGAAACTTTGAGTCCAATCTGTTCCAAGGCGTCTGTGAAGTCCTGAACATCCGCAAGACCAGGACGACTGCTCTACATCCACAATCCGATGGGATGGTTGAACGCATCGAACGAACTATCAACCGTTATCTGGCCAAAGTAGTCTCTGACCACCAAAGAGACTGGGACAAATTTCTTCACCTGTTCCTGTTGGCCTACCGTTCATCCGTCCAAGAATCTACAGGGCACTCGTTGATCTAATTATTACTAATAAGAACAAACTCCAGTCAGCATCGTTATGGGACGGGAAGTGCGCCTACCCTGTTATCTGAAATTTGGTTGCCGACCGGGAGAAGAAGTCGCCGGAGAAGATTATGTCCACACACTACGTCAAAGGATGGACGACATTCATCAGAGAGTCCGCCTCAATATTCAAAGTGCTAGTGACCGAATAAAGGAACACTACGACATTCAAGCTGAGCATGGAGGATACCAACCAGGGAAGTTGGTGTGGCTATATAACCCGCAGAGACGTCGTGGGTTATCTCCTCGAAGCTACAATCCTCGTGGGGAAGGGCCATACGAAGTCATGGATAGGGATTAATGATCGTATACCGTATCAGAAAATTGCCAAAAGGGAAACCGAGGGTAGTCCATTTCAACCGTTTGAGCCCCTACCAAGGCGAAATAGAAGATCGTGCTGGGACCGTGAGAACCTGCAGCTTTGATCCCCTGATTCGGAGATGTCCTTTGACGATTTCATGGCCCGATACAACAGCAGTGAGAAGGCTCGCTATGGTGTAACCAAAGAAGATCAACGAGACCTCTTTCCATGCCTCCTGATTATTCGCTCGCTCATTGTGTGGCCTCGAGATTTTGCGGATGTCCAGAGGAATCGCTGCGACGTTCAATGAAGTTTGGGCGTGTCGGAGAACTACGCCGACAGGATCCAGAGGTTGGAAGAAGCGTCTTGAGGCTAACCGACAATGCACATGGTCAAACAAGGCACATCTTCTACCTGGTCACCAAGGAATGGTCCCCGGAGTAAGCCGACTTATCTCACCCTATGGAAGACCCCAGATTGAACTGAGAGAAGCCCTGCTAAACAACAACATTGCACTATTAGCCATTCCGAAGCTGGCGTGTGGACTCGATGGTTTGAGTTGGCGTACAATCCGGAACATGATCGAAGTCCTGTTCAGATTTACGGGAATCGAGATCCTCGTTTGCTGCTACAACCCAAAGCTGAGATCGGGAGAGAAAACTGTAGACTGCTATTTCTACCAGACTTCGCAATGTACCAGGGGTCAGCTTTGCAAATACTTTCATTCACCGTGTACAATCTCGGGACGAGCAATGTACCTAAGAAGGGAACTGGTGTTGCGGACCCGTGTGGACTCGACCTAACCTAACTATATGTCCCGCCCTCAGATGACCTTAACATCGCATTAAAGAATAGACACAGTAATGATTCATTCGTTCGAGAAAAATCGAGTCCCACTGGAATGGACTAGTACATACGAGAACATTCGAAAGCCTTCTCTGCGCACCTAACGATCTATGGACTATTCTAGAGTTCTTTACCCGTCGGTATAAAAGCCGGCGGCTGTGGCCTATAGAGGGCAGTTATAAATCGACAAGTGCAGTTGACGCGCTAAAATTCAAAATAAATTCTTAGTTATAAATCGTTTGTAAATAGTTCTATAAGTCTTTTATCGTTATTGTTTTTGTTAATTAGTGTTAAATAAATAGTGTTTAAATAAATTGTGACTTTCTATCCACACGGAACCGACGAAAAACGTAACAGTATGTTGGTACCATCCAATTGTTTTTGGTCACTTCCTGTTTCATCGGAAATTATTAATCATCTAGAACTTTTGATTTTTAAATGGCTTCCTCGGTATTTTTTACTTTATTCGATAGAAAATGACATTATGAATAGAATGACATATCATATGTCAACTTTTGACATTCTCGCTTAATAAAAAATCGTATTTTAAAATTCAATCTAGAGTTCCATGGCTATGATAAAAACACTAATTCTTAATGAAGAAGCCTTGGAAAAATAGATTTGATCGTCTAATGTTTTTAGTGTCTTGTCCTGGCTAGTTAGAAAATGCTCAAATCGTATTTTTAATCATATCTCAATTTTTTCAAATGGAACGAGGATGGCTCATTAGCATATTTGTAAAAAGCATTTTTTTACGAATAATTTGATACCACACACTTGGCATTTCGAGTCAAATTTGCGTTTTTTTTACGAACAGCAAGTTATAATTTCAAATAAACCATATGCTAAAATGTCAAAAGTTGACATATGATATGTCATTCTATTCAAAGTGTCATTTTCTATGGAATAAAGTAAAAAATACCGAGGGTGCCATTTAAAAATCAAAAGTTATAGTTCTTTCTGGTGAAATAGGAAGTAACCGACAACAATTGAATACGTCAATCAATCCTAATTTATGTCATATACAAATATACCAAATCTCGTTTTTTTAACTGAAAAAATAAAAAAGTTATAGGGGTGAGTCACTTTTGAGACGCACCCGGTATATCAGCGATATTTTGGGAATTGGGCAACTAAACAAGGGCTTAAAAATTAAACTAGTAGTAAACTGTATGTCTACTAACTGGATCTGTGTCTACGAAAGGAATTTCAAGAATGCCGACACAATATTGGAGTGTGATCAATTTACTACAATACTTTTTCAAGAATGACAATTTACTACAATAGATCGCTACCTATACCGGGTGCGCCTCAAAAGTGGCGCACCCCTATACATTTTTTATTTTTTCCGATAAAAAAACGAGATTTGGTATGTTAGTATATGACCGAGTATATGACATAAATTAGGATTGATTGACGTCTTCAATTATTTTCGGCCACTTTCTGTTTTACTGGAAATGACTACAACTTTTGATTTTTAAATGTCACCGTCGGTATTTTTTTACTTTATCTATGACTTTATCCGATAGAAAATGACACTCTGAATAGATTGACATATCATATGTCAACTTTTGACATTTTCGCTTTAAGCAAAATTCAACGGAAAATTTTTTCAGCTATGACAACATAGGTATTAGATTAAATTTACAAGAAAGAAAATCCAGAAAAGATCCAGTGGTTCTGAAAATTTTAGCAAAAAATCATTTTTTTAAAATTTTCAAAGTGAGATAACTCTGTTATTTTGGACTTATTTGAAAAACGATAAAGAGAAGATATGTTTCTTTTATCGAGATCTACCAGCCCTTAAAATACTTGCACTTACTTCTGGGATACCCTGTATAATAGACGGCGACTCTAAAGTTATTTTCACATTTTTTGAACTCCCCTGTAATTATTTTTTTTTATGAAAATGTCTCAAGAAGATAATAGTAATAGTAATAATACTGCTAAAATGGAAATTTTTGCTTAAAAAATTAATAAAATTTTTATCCTTATAAATATTTTTATATTAGAAATGAAAAGGATCGCAAAATAAAAATGGATTTAAAATAAGCAATACCTGTCTCTTTAGTTAGGTTTTTATATTTTGCACGGTAATTTGTAACGATTGATTGTCCATAGGCTGTTAACCTTTTTACCATTTTAACATTTGCAGCTATTCAAAAACGCATAGTCATAGCCGAAGTCTATGTTCCGATTTATTGAATGATCTATGCTCTTTATTCTGAAACTGTTTTTTATAGCGCACATTAATCAGGCATTCACCTCACATATCACAGTCGGTGTTAATAGGTACCAATAGTGCTAAAAACTTTATTCTCAAAGGTTATTTCAAATACATAAAAGATGTTTTAATTTTTATGTCATAATTTTCACAGAAGTTTTTCGCAGTTTTCTATTTCAAAGGAAAAATTTAATTCGCATCAAGAAGTCATATTAATTTTTTTCTTTTTATTGATTCTTCAAATTTTACAGAAAGTTTTCCAAATTTTTGACTGTTTATTTTGGATACCGTATTTTGGATATCGTATTGATTTAAATAATTGTGCAAATTTCATTATACATACATTTCTTTTTCGTCTAACTATATCCTTTTTTAAAACAATAATGAATGACAAGTTTTGTCAATCTCAATACCTATACATAGTTAGATTTTGCCATTTTGTATAGTTCTTGGCTTTTGATTACAGGGGGATATACCGGGTGTTTCTCAAAAGTGGCTCAACTCTATAACTTTTTTACTTTTTCAGATAAAAAAACGAGATTTGGTATGTTAGTATATGACATAAATTGGGATTGATTGACGTATTCAATTGTTTTCGGTCAGTCCCGGTTTCACCGGAAACGACTACAACTTTTGATTTTTAAATGGCACCCTCGGTATTTTTTACTTTATTCGATAGAAAATGACACTCTGAATCGAATGGCATATCATATGTCAACTTTTGACATTTTGGCATATGGTTTATTTGAAATTATAACATGTGGTTCATAACGACAATTTGACTCAAAATACCAAGTGTGTGGCATCAAATTATTCGTAAAAAAATGTTTTTTCCAACTATGCTAATGAACCACCCTCATTCCATTTGAGAAAATTGAGATATAATTAAAAATACGATATGGGCATCTTTTAATCGGCCAGGACAAGACACTAAAAATATTAGACGATCAAATCTATTTTTCCAAGGATCCTTGATTAAAAATTAGTGTTTTTAACACAGCCATGGACTCTAGATTGGAATTTAAAATAGAATTTGTTTTTGGGTGACTATGTCAAAAATTGACATATGATATGTCATTCGATTCAGAGTGTCATCTTCTATCGAATAAAGTAAAAAAATACCCAGGGTACGATTTAACAATCAAAAGTTGTAGTTATTTCCGGTGAAATCGGAAGTGACCGAAAACAATTGAATACGTCAATCAATCCCAATTTATGTCATATACTAACATATCAAATCTCGTTGTTTCATCTGAAAAAATAAAAAAGTTATAGGGGTGAGCCACTTTTGAGACGCACCCGGTATATGATAGTGCCATTTAGAAATCAAAAGTTGTAGTCATTTTCAACTGTGAAACAGGAAGTGACCGAAAACAATTGAATACATTAATCAATCCTGATTTATGTCATATACTAACGTACCAAATCTCGTTTATTTTTCTGAAGAAAAAAAAGTTATGGAGGTGAGCCACTTTTGAGAAACACCCGGTATACCGCTTGAATCGATAAATGTTTTTTTTGGTTGTTATTCATATTTTGGGGCTTATGAGTAAAAACTACTGAGAAGCTGGTTTTCATTTAATTTCCAGTAAAAGCAATGTTTGGAGACATGAAAAGTGACAAATCCATAGACATATCTTATATCTTTGTATTTACCATGGTATTACGCTATAGCTCATTACCCTTTGACCACAGATACTTGCTGTCAATGATCTTTAACCTCGAATTTGATTACACACAAATCCACGTCACAAAGAATTCGTCACTGAATTGCGGTAGGCCAGTATTTTATACAGCGCGTAATTGCCAATTGTAATAAATTCATTCATAATTAATAAATGAAAGCATATTCGGAAAAAAACACTTGAGCACGTCGATTGGAATTGTCATCGAAAAAAAACGGCGTCGAAGACGGTTGGAGAATGACAATCGATGGTAATTTTGGCATGGCCAATCTCTAGAAGTCATTTACTAAAAATTGATGTAAAACTTAAAAATTAACACGATTTATACAAGGATAAAAAAGATAGAGTTTCCAGATACACAAGATTAATATACCTACAGGGTGGTCCGAACTGTATTCCGGAAACTTCGGCAGCATATTCTGCAGATAAAAATAAGTAAAAAACGTCGTATAAATGTATGTCCAAAAATGGTTGGTTTCGGAGATACAGGGTGTAGAATTTTCATATTTATTTCGATTTTTTCGAAATAATTTTTGAAATAACGTCAATATTTGGATGAATATTGGTGTCTGGGAGTTTTTTGACATGAGAAATTTGATTTTGATGTTAATATGACTCCTATTTGTAGGGGGCGCTACCTACATGTGTTTTAATAGTTTTTAAAAGTAATAAATTTTCGTTCGTACCTACGAACCTACGTATAACACTACTGAGTGAAAAAATATACATCTCCGTGATTTTTTACGTAAAAAATATATCTTAGTAAATCTCCCGAGAAAACCGTTCTCGAGATATTTAGAATGGAAATAGTCAATACATGTCATTATTGACAACAAGTATACATGTTGAGTAGATAGTTATTTGACAAACGATTAATTTAAGAACTTTTTTATTTTTTTAAATTAATTATAAATTTTTCTTCGAAAAAATGATGAAAAAAGTTTCTGTTGTACTTTTGACACAAAAGCATTTCAAATTTCTGATTTCAATCTTATGCAACATTTATGTTTTATGTTAAATTACAATTTATGTCCATGATGACGATATGTCCTCAGTGACGATATGTATTGATAATTTCGATTCCAAATATCTGGAGAACCTCTCGTAGCGATTTTTTAGTTACGTTCTTTACGTAAAAAGGTTTCTTTTTACCTAAAAAAACGTCGTGAATGTATATTTTTTACTTAGTAGTTTTATACAGTGTATATTTTTTACTTAGTAGTTTTATACAGTGTATATTTTTTACTTAGTAGTTTTAGTGGCGCCCCTTAAACTAGGTGTCATATTGAAATTAAAATCAGGTACGGACAAAAAGTTATTACTCTTCAAACCATTTAAAAATATGTAGGTGGCGCCCTCTGCAAGTAGGAGTCATATTGACATCAAAATCAAATTCTCATATGAAAAAACTTCCAGACACCAATTTTCATCTAAATATTGACGTTACTTCAGAAATTAAGAAATTATTTGGAAAAGATCGAAATAAAAATGAAACTTCTACGCCCTCTATCTATCTACGAAACTAAGCATTTTACGATACATATTTTATATACGAACGAGAATATTTTTTATATACGAACTTTTTACTTATTTTTATCAGCAGAATATGCTGCCAATGTTTCCGGAATCTAGTTTGGTCCACTCTGTGTATTCCAGAAAATTATTTTTTGTCGAAACTATTTAAATAGCATTTTTATTTAATATAAAAATAAATTACAACTTTCTTAAGGCCAACTGGCAGTAAGTAAGCGCCATTAATAAATAAAGAAGTGTCAGGCCAAGTGATGACGTCTAGGGCTTGACCTCGTCAAAATGACCATCGATTTTCATTCCCCAGGCGTCTTTGGCGCTATTTTTTTTCGATCGTATGGTATTTTTATCTACAGGTATGAAATTCTAGGCAATTATTAAGTAATATTAGTATTAAATAATTATTAGTATTTCTAATAATTGATACGCATAGATGTGATCAAAGTAATTTCTTGCGCAAAAAAATTGCGGCGCAAATGTGATCTTAACCGCTTGTGTGCGCTACCGTGAGATACCGTGTGTTTTGTAACATTGTCAAGTCCCATTAAAGTGCGATTTTCTAGCGACGTCTGGCGCCCGCTTTCCACCGCACACTGGTTCGTTTTTACGAACGTACGTGGCTAAAATCTGTATCATTGAAAAGTAATGAATCACAAAATAGGGAAATGTGTGCAGGCGAGCCGCGGATACATTACTTTTCATTGATACAGGTTTTAGCCACGTACGTCCATAAAAACGAACCAGTGTGCGGCGAGACGCGGGCGCCAGACGTCCGTCGCTGGGAAATCGCACTTTTAAGGCGGGCGGCCACTGCGAGCGGAACTAAACTAAGCGAAGCTAAGATTTGTCAAAATCAGCTTCCATACTTTTTAATGCATCAGCGGGTACTTGAGCGAAACAAAACGAAAATATATGAACGAAGATTCCTCGCCTTTAAGGCAGGCGGCCACTGCGAGCGTAACTAAACTAAGCTAAAAATATGAAAACAAACGGTAACTAAATGGGAACTCCACTGGGAACGATTTTAGCTCAGTAGTCAGCTAAGTTAGCTGCGTTTTCGTATTGTATCTCTGCTATCATAGAACTAATCGCTGCGAAAAATTCGCTGGAACCTGTCACGAACTAAAACGAGCGAAACTCCCCAACTAAACTACGATTCGAATCTTCGTTC
This sequence comes from Sitophilus oryzae, assembly GCF_002938485.1. Taxonomy (NCBI): domain Eukaryota; kingdom Metazoa; phylum Arthropoda; class Insecta; order Coleoptera; family Curculionidae; genus Sitophilus; species Sitophilus oryzae. The sequence continues at coordinate 71,999 of NW_022146260.1, read as the reverse complement.
GTATATTTTCGTTTTGTTTCGCTAAGTAGCCGCTGATGCATTAAAAATATGGAAGCTGATTTTGACAAATCTTATCTTCGCTTAGTTTCGCTCGCAGTGGCCGCCCGCCTTTAAGGAGCCTACTCCAGCGGCACAGACGCGGTGCTGCACCGGCTATAAACCGCCCAAAAGCCGCCGCGTGTGTTTTGGCTTTAAAAACTCCGACATGTCCGGGTATATATTATAAATCCGGTGGTATACTTTCATACCGGTTTAGCTGTAAGTTTCATCGCCTTATTAGTTTTTCGTTAATCATTAAGCGTTCTAATAGAGGTATATTCTACATTCTAGAGTTAAGTAAAAACTGGGAAGTTCGCATATCTAAATTTAGGTATATGAAATATGAATTTATACAAATTTTACTTACCGTATTTTTACTCGAAATCTTTAAAAATTCTATAAAACGATTCGGCGATAATGGCAATATACATGATTCGATTCATATCCGAAATCTCCTGATAAATTGGTCTTATTCTGCCGAATGGCAGTTTCGATATGCAAATACATTTTCGAGAACATATTTATTATTGCTCGTTAATAACAGTTACATGACGGGATCGGAACGGAAACTGAATTGATTTTAGACATTACGGCAAGTACGACGTTGCATCTATTGCATAAAAAATATGGCCGGTTGCCAAAAGTCGTTAGTTTTAATAAGATTATTTTGAACCTTTTTAAATCACTGGTGAAGCTTTATATGAAAATGGGGTTTATTGATATACCGAGTTTGGAGAATATTTCAGTAAAATAGATTTTTCAGTTATATACAGGGTGTCAAAAAAAATAGTATATCTAACTTCGGTGGGTGATTCTACAGGTAAAAATAAAACAAAAAGGTGTATGTATGTCCGGTTTTACAGCGTCCTTCGTCGCCCTCCGGTCTCCATGTTCACCTCCGTCTGTTGTCTCAATCTCCTGGTAGTAAGTTCCTTTACAACACGGCTCTGTCGATTCCTTGATTCCAGGAAAGTTTAGGTCAGCCTCGTTTACGTCTGTCTGTGGGTATACGGGTACGTCTGTCTATAGTTGTCCACTGCAATACTTGCTTTGATATTCTATCGTCAGCCATTCGTTGTATATGGCCGTACCACTGCTTAGCGCTGTCGATTCCTTGATTCCAGGATAGTTTAGGTCAGCCTCGTTTACGTCTGTCTGTGGGTATACGGGTACGTCTGTCTATAGGTGTCCACTGCAATACTTGCTTTGATATTCTATCGTCAGCCATTCGTTGTATATGGCCGTACCACTGCATTTGTTTTTCTTGTATATCTTGTACAATGTTACCCTTCACCTTCATTTTCTCACGTATTCTCTCGTTCCTAATTCTGTCTAAACGGGAGATTCGGGCTGATCTTCGCCAGAAGTCCATTTCTGTCGACAACAACTTCTTTTTATGTTTTTTCGCTTAACTGCTATACCTCAGAGTAATAATAGTAATATAACATTACGCGCTTCAGAATCGCGTTATAGATCAGTTTTTTTCTGTGATCCGAGATATCCCTAGATCAAAGCACCGAGTTCAACGCTTCTATCACATTTCTGCTTTAACCAATCCCTTCTTCGATTTCCTTTTCGCATCTCCCTTTGCTTACGATTTTTACCCCTAAATACATATATTCTTCGCAAGCCACAACTTTCCCAACTCGCAACATGTATTTTGTCTTCCTCTTATTTAGCTCCAGTCCCCATTTCTCATATTCTTCTATCAGTTTTCTGGTCATGTATTCTAGGTCTTCTTTGCCTTGGGCCATTACTATCTGGTCATTGTCAAAAACAAGAAGTTCCCGTTAACATATGCGCCAAAATGCTTCCTGAAGAAGTTAAGCCCTCGAAAGAGTATATAAAAAATATATTTTGTTTATTTTTAAGAACATTGGTAAACCGTTTTTCCTGAAATTTGGTACTCTTACAGACATTTTAATGCCAAAGTGAATGGCGACCGTGTAAAATTCCTAACAACCCTGAAAATGCACTTTTCATTAGGGTAGAGACTACTGATGGTACTTCTTTTATCCTTATAGATACAGTAATTTCAACAAATGACAAGCTAGGACTTTTTATGTAAAAAAGGTGCTCTTCGTTTAGTTCAAAACGGTGAACGATTTTCAAGAAGATATTTGCGTTTAAAGGTTCCGATGCCATGATTTCATTCTAATAACTATTTAATCAAGATATTTAATTTATGTCAATAATGACAGGTATTGATATATATATATATATATATATATGAGGTATATTAGTTTCTGTTGAAACTGTTTTATTATCATTTTTTCGAAGAAAACCTTATGATTAATATAAATATTATGGTTAAAAAAATAAAAAGTTCCCAAATTTGTCATTTCAGTCAAATAACTATCTACTCGATATGTTCATTTTTTTGTCAATAATAACATGTATTGACTATTTCCATTTCAAATATCTTCAGAACGGTTGCTCGTAGCGATATTTACTAAGAGACATTTTTTACGTGGAAAATCACGAAAATGTATATTTTTTCACTCAGTAGTTTTATACAGGTACGGACGAAAAGTTATTACTCTTCAAAATAGTTAAAACACATGTAGGTAGCGCCCCCTACAAATAGGAGTCATATTGACATCAAAATCCAAATTTCTCTTGTCAAAAAACTTCCAGACACCAATTTTCATCCAAATATTGACGTTACTTCAGAAATTATTTGGAAAAAATCGAAATAAAAATGAAACTTCTACGCACCGTGTATCTCCGAAACTAAGCATTTTAGGACATACATTTATACGAACTTTGTTAATTATTTTTATCTGCAGAATACAAAGTATGCGGAATACAGTCCGGATCTCCCTGGAGGATAAAAAAGTAATTAACCTATCAAAAAGGTATTCAGATATTGACTACTACTTGATTGAATTTAGGTACATTATGTGTATTGTGATTATTGCTTAAAATTGAAGGAAGAATTGTAATATGCAATAATATACATGGGGTTGCATTTAAAAACAATTAAATTTTGATCTGGCACAATCCTCTGACCGACAGTGTATATTTAAATTTATTACGAGCTAATAGACATTTAAAAACTCTATAACTTTTGTATTTAACTTTTTGCGGTACCTTGTATACTTTACCTAGTAATTGACCGTTCCCATACATACCAGCCCCCTGTACATTTTTTTAAAGTATTTAATATTGTAAAAATACGTTTTGATAAGTTCTAATCTATTGCAATTCTGTAGAAAGTTTAGATAGCAATTATTTTTTTAATACGAGATATCTTTAATTACCTTATATTCTAACTATGTTATCGCTATGACTTGGCCAAGATGCAACATGGTCAAGGTTGAGAATTGAACTTGACATCAATAAGTTAAGTTCGTATCTATTTTTACTCTAACCTACATAAAGCATATCGCGCACTTATGCGAAGCGCGGCGCGGCGCAGCGCGGCGAATTTTTGATGGGTCCGCTAACTTATGCACGGTTTTGCGTACGCGGTTGGTATTTAAAGTTTAAAATTGTTTTGAGCTGACCCTTTCAATTTTAGTATTATCTCTGTGACGGTTTGATATAAAGGTGTATTAAATCTTCATTATGTCCTCACGTTCCAGCAGCAGTTCAGAGGGAGATTTTCTTATTTTATGTACAATAACTAAAGAAAAAGATATGGGTGAGAACAAAAAGAGAAAATTTTGGATTCATAACATTAATATAAAAAGAAATGCGTACGGAAAATACACCTTCATTCAGATTTAAAGCGGCCCTCACACGATCAATAATATTGTCAATATTTTTGATTATTGACAATATTATTGAGCGTTTGAACGTACATATTGATGTACTTTCAATATATTGATGGATTTTCGGGATCCTGAAAATACTCGACAATATTAAAGGCGGAGCTAGGCGTATTGACAATATATTGATCGTTAGGTCGCATGATTGACAAAATTTGACTAGTTTATTCGTAACCATGGCGGAAGACGGAACATCGCCGTCATTGTTTTCACCAGTTTTAGATCGCAATCATCAGGCTCCCGTTTCTTAACGTACTCTAGAAGATTTAGTTGGCCGAACCTTTCTCTTTTTCGATATCCATTTTTTATATAACGTCTTTTCTTAAATGCTTTTCTCTATTTTTTCTCACTGACTGACACTCACTGCCAAAATGCCAAAATGACACGCTTTTTTTATCTTTAATTTTTTGGCATAGGGTATAATCGAGGGTATAATTCACACTTAATATCTGCACAAAACTTAATATTGATATATGTATTGACCGTGTCAGGCCAACTTTCAAATATTGATAAAATATTGACAATAAAAAACATTGACAATATTATTGATCGTGTGAGGGCCGCTTAAGAAAGACGAAAGCTGGAAGTCAAAAGAAAATTTTTATTAAAAGTATTATAGAATGACCCACCAAAAACTTGCTGAACTTCTTTCTTTGTTAATACCAACTATAGAGTGTCAAAAAACTAGATTTCGCTGCCCAATTGGCGTTAAGAAAAGACTTTCAGTTTCAAGTTTCAAGCAAGTTTTTAATAATGTCTAAATAAAACTAATAGAGAATAATTTATATTATTTTATGTAATGCCATCTTTTCTTAAATGGGTAGATCTTTCCGTTATTCTAAATTAAATAGTCCGTACATTGGTGGAACATATTTTATTTTATTTATGATCTAAAAATAACAATAATAGCTTATTTTCTTCACAGATATTGTCTCATCTCAATTGGTTGTGATAATTTGGGTCCCCAACATCATATAACTCTTTGTAGCTCTGTATAATCAAAATGAATGTTTCATCACCCATGATCTCAATAATTAAATTACAAGAAACAAATTCAAACAAAATAAACGGGTTCTTGACTAAACACAACCTAAATGCCAATTAGTAATACATCAATCGTAGAATCATTAATCCGAAGACACCCAAAATAAATTCCGAAAATGAGCAAAAACAAAGAAAGTTTCCGCTGACCACCGCGCACTAGGGCACGCGAAGCGGCCCGAAGAGAATTTCTTCGCTTTGGATTCTAGGTCTGCAACGAACGGCGCTTCGGCGCGCGGTGCAAGCGGTTGCTTCGCTTGAGTCAGCGGACGTGCATTATATAACACAAATTTAATCCGTTGCACGGTTTTTCGCCGCGCTTAGCCGCGCCATCTGCTTTAAAGCATATCGCGCACTTATGCGAAGCGCGGCGCGGCGCAGCAGCGCAGCGAATTTTGATGGGTCCGCTAACTTATGCACGGTTTTGCGTTACGCGGTTGGTATTTAAAGTTGTTTTGAGCTGACCGTTTTAATTTTAGTGTTATCTCTATGACGGTTTGATAAAGGTGTGTTAAAATTTCATTATGTGCTCAAGTTCTAGCAGCAGTTCAGAGGAGATTTTCTTACTTTATGTACAATAGCTGAGGAAGAAGAAATGCGTGAGAACAAAAAAGAAATCTTGGATTCATAATATAAATATAAAAGAAATACGTACGGAGGAATTCCATCCACCTTCACTCAGATCTTCTGGAAGACGAAAGAAAATTTTTCAAGTATTATAGAATGACCCACGAAAATTTAGTGAACTTCTTTCTTTGTTAAGATTCAAGTATAGAGCGTCAAAATTCTAGATTTCGCTGCTCAATTGACGTTATCGAAAGACTTTCAGTTTGTCTCAGGCAGAGTTTTAATATTGTCTAAATAAAATTAATAGAGAATAATTTAATTATTTTATGTAATGCATGCTTTTTTAAATGGATAGATTTTTTCATTATTCTAAATTAAGTAGTCTGTACATTGGTAGAAAATACTTTATTTTATATGTGATGTACAAATAGCAATACATAAATAAAAATTACTTTTGTCCGGGTTCATCGGGCGAAAAGCTGTTATAACTTCGAGGTGGTTCATTGAGAGAAAAGCTGTTATAATTTTGAGGTGAATATTGCAAATTCTCCTCAGAATGGGCTGGAGTTGTATGCATAGGAAGACACTCGAGTGACTGCTGATGCTGTCGTGTTGGAATGCCATACGTGCCTGATGAATAATTTAAATTATACTGAGATGACTGCTGCTGAGAAACATGTGGTTTATATGGTGGCAGTGTATGTATATTTGTACTTTGGGAAGACAGAGTCTGTTGATATGCTGAAGGAGGGGATTCATCGACTTGAGTATATGTTGAGGTGGTAGGCGAGGTGATATTTTTTAATTCTGCTTCATGAATTATCTCTGATATTTTAGATTTAACCTGAATCTGCAATATAGGTGGAAAAGTCCTGACAGATTCCTCAACTGATTGAAAATATTTTGTTAAGTGGTCCTTGGGAGTATGAATTTTTGATTTTTTATAATTGACATATTCCTGAAGTGCTACTGAAGTTGGTGTCTCTTTTACAGAACTATACTTTCTTTTTTTACTGCTTTGTGAAATAGAAGATAAAGGGCTGGGTGCGGATGATGGTGACGCCGGTGAAGGAACCGATACAACTGTATCAACTATACCATCTGATTCAGGTTCTGTGTTGATTATGTCTTGTGTTGAATAATTTGATTGTTGGGGCCTTTCTGCTAAAAATGGTTTCATAAAACTCATTTGCTGTTCTAGTCGCCAAGGCTTTGATTTTGTAGCGGCTTGTCCACTTTTTGTTTGTCTGGACTTCTGTGCTTTTCTGTAGCACTCCCTCAAATTGCGCCATCTTTTTCGGCATTCTTCGGCTGAAAAGATAATTTACCATAAGGTAACATTATTATTCACCTTATACGAGTATTTAGACAAAAATGTAGAAGATAATTTTAAGTAACGAGTAAATAACTTTATGTTTTTTACAGATTTTTGGCAACTGGAGACACCTTTGGAACAATAGCAATGAGCTATCGACTTGGTGAAACTACTGTTAGAGAGATAGTTTATCAAGTGTGTGAAGAAATATGGCGCGTACTATCCCCCAAATTTTTGCCAGTACCCAACAAAGAAAAATGGAAAAATGTAGCAGAAGAGTTCCAACGGAAATGGAATTTTCCAAATTGCGTGGGTGCCCTTGACGGAAAACACGTAATTACAGATAAACCTCCAAATAGCGGTTCACGTTATTTTAACTACAAAAAAAGTTTTAGTATTATACTTCTGGCCTTGGTCGATGCTAATTATAGGTTTTTGGCAATTGATGTTGGATCTTATGGACGTAATAGTGATGGTGGAGTATTTTCTTCTTCAGAATTTGGAAGGAAATTTTTTAAAGATGAGCTAGATTTTCCTGAAAAAAGAAATCTACCAGGAACAAATATATTAATGCCTCATGTAATTGTCGCAGATGAAGCTTTTCCTCTCCATGAACATTTAATGCGTCCATTTCCTGGCTCACAAACTTCAGGACAAGAAGACAAAAAAATATTCAATTATAGACTAAGTAGAGCAAGAAGGGTTTCCGAAAACGCGTTTGGCATTTTAGTAAAAAAGTTTCGTTTGTACCAAAGAAAGCTTCAAATTTCACCTGAACATTTGGATAAAGTGGTTCTTGCAACATGTTGTCTTCACAATTTTTTGAGAGATTGTGATGTAAGTGGTGGGATCTCAGAAGAAGAACAAGAAGATGATAGAACAATACCTCAAGGTCTAATAGATATCCCCGGAATTGGTGGAAATCCATCTCTTTATGCAGTAGATGTCAGGGAAAAATTTAAGAATTACTTTGTTTCTGAGACTGGTTCATTACCTTGGCAAGTCGAAATGGTTAGAAGAGGCAGAAAAAACTAGATATATAATAAGATTATAACGATGACTAATTATACAGGGTTGTTTGAGTTTTAAATAAGTGCAATTTATTTTAGGGGTAGTGTATTTCAACCCCTGTTTTTCAAAGAGAATTTTGGAAATATTTTTAATTTTCATATAAATCATAATATAACTTGATAATATGGCAGCATAAGTTGTAGATTAAATTTCGTTGGAATTTGACTTTCGAAAAATCGGTTTGCCAAAAATAAGCTTTTTACGTCAAGCAGTTTAAGCAGAATCGTGGTTAAGAAATTACCCAACTTTTTGGAACACCCTGTATGATTTTTTAAAAAAATTCATAATATGTAAAAAAAAAACAAATAAATTATGCTTGTCCAAGCGTTTTCCCGAAAGACTAACCGTTTTTTAAATAACAAATATTGTAATATTTGAGGGGCGTTTTCACACTCTTGGAATTTGAGATTCGAGAAACCCCTCCTTATCGAACCTCTACACCCCACAGTCAATCCGTTTGCCAAAAATCAGCTTTAAACGTCAAGCAGTTTAAGCAGAATCGTGATTACTCTATGGTCATATTTTATGAAACACCCTGTATACATTTATAAAAAATCTTAAAATATGTAAAACAACAAAATAAAATATACGTGTGTAAGCGTTTTTTCGGAAACTTGACCGTTTTTTAAATAAAAAATATTGTAATATTTGAGGGGTGGTTTCACCCTCTTGGAACTGGCATTTCGAAAAATCCCTTCTTATCGAACCTCTACACCCTAGAATCAACCTGTATGCCAAAATTGAGCTTCTTACGTTGAGTGGTTTGAGCAGGATCGTGATTAATCAGTATGTCAGTCACTTAAGGATTTTATATATTAGTATAGATAGATAACTAATAGTTTTAGGTATATAAAACTATATACAAAAAATTATAGAATTTTACTCAGAATCTCTGCGTAAAATATGTGCTCTCTACATTTAAAAGAAATATTAAATTGGGCATCTCTTAAACTTCTCTAAAATTTGTTCTTTGTAGTCTTTTGTTGTAATTGTTAAAATAAATGAGATAATGAACAAAGAACTTTAGTCTATCCTTCACTCACCCTGTACAACAAATTCGTACTACGTTTATGTACCGCTACCCACTCCATAAACTTGGGAAATAATTAAAATTTCATACCTTTTATTCCGCATTTTTCTTCAATTTCTTCCCAAATATTGTCCCTTCTCAATTGATTATGATAATTGGGATCTCCAATATCATATATCTCTTTATAACTTTGTATAATTAAAATGAACGTTTCATCATCCATGATAAAACAATAATTAAATTACAAGTACTAAACAAACTCAAACGAAACAAAACGGCTCTTGATTAAACGTAACCTAAATGCCAATTAGTAATACATTAATCGTAGAATCCTTCATCGAAGACACCGAAATAGATTTCGAAAATGACCGAAAACAGAGATAGTTTCCGCAGACCACCGCGCACTAGGGCACGCGAAGCGCGCCAGAGAATTTCCTCGCTTTGGATTCCAGGTCTGCAACGAACGGCGCTTCGGCGCGCGGTGCAAGCGGTTGCTTCGCTTGAGTCAGCGGACGTGCATTATATAACACAAATTTAATCCGTTGCACGGTTTTTCGCCGCGCTTCGCCGCGCCGCGCTGCGCATAAGTGCGCGGTATGCTTAAGTGCGCGGTATGCTTAACGTTTTAAAGCAATTATAAAAAAACGACAAGTACCTATTTCCAAAATAATCAACTGTTTTACCCAATTAGAAAATTCCATTGTCCCTAAAATAATATTGAAATATTTTGGTCGTGTCACGAAACGGTATATTGATAAAACTATCTGTTATTGTTTGTACTTTTCCGCTTTATTATTAGGATTAGGGTACCGCTATATTGTCTATCGCAAAGTATTTCCTACCAACAACAAAATAGAAAAGGGTTTCTTCCGGCTTACAACATGGTGTATTTTGTTAATGTACTAAAGCTTGATATCGATATTGCTAAGTAGGTACCTAATTACAATGACAAAAGTATCAACAAGTCCCTGTTGATATATATCTTAGTGATGGGATCACTCGAGCGAAAATTCGCTTATATTAAACTATTGTAGGTAAATTTAGTAAATTGTTATAAATTATGAATAATAATGTCCATAAACTAATGTCGACTTAGTGAAAATAGTTACAAACTGTCACTAGAAAATTGCCATGGCGACACCAGCCACCTTGTGCAATTTTATTTAAAAATCGCTTTTTATTCAAAATCTGAGCTAGATTAGGTATAGGAAACCCTAATATAGTTTGAAAGAGCTTTTGAATCTGCTTTGATATATTTAAAAAAATACAAGGTGTTGCATTTGAAATAACGAAGTTTTTATATAAAATAAATCCTTAAAATAGATCACCAATTTTTGATACCCCTGTATAAATTTAAAGAAGCAATACCATTTTTCAGTAAAGTTTATTTCTCTACCTTAGCACAAGAATTAATTCTGAAACGTAATGTACAGGGTGTTAATAATCTATTCTATTGCATGCAAATTTAAATATCTTTAAATATCTCAAAAACCAAAGATTTTAAACATATTTAACCCTTATAATAAATGCCTGTTTTGGGCCCAAGAATCGAAAAACGGAATAAAATACCGGGTGTTCCATAAGAAAAAATATAACTTTAGTATGGATCTTAGTTCTGAAACACCCTGTATATTTCAAAATAATTTTAAATTGTGCACATTGCCTCCCCACATATACCCACAAAATATTTTGTTTCTATATCTTTCCGTTTTCGTATAATCAACCGAGGCGAATGAGGTGCGCCACCCTGTATACAAGGTGGTCCGAACTGTATTCCGGAAACTTCGGTAGCATATTCTGCAGATAAAAATAAGTAAAAAAGTTCGTATAAATGTATGTCCTAAAATGCTTAGTTTCGGAGATATAGGGTGTAGAAATTTCATTTTTATTTCCATTTTTTCCAAATAATTTCTGAAGTAATGTCAATATTTGGATGAAAATTGGTGTCTGGGAGTTTCTTGACATGAGAAATTTGATTTTGATGTCAATATGACTCCTACTAGTAGAGGACGCCACCTACATATTTTTTAATTGGTTTGAAGAGTAATAACTTTTCGTCCGTACCTGTATAAAACTACTGAGTAAAAAAATATACATTTACGACGTTTTTTACGTGAAAAAAGTCTCTTGGTAAAAATCGCTAGGAGTAATGGTTTTCCAGATATTTGGTATCAAAATTATTAATATCTGTCATCAATGACACAAATTAAACATGTTGACTAAATAGTCATTAGACTGAAACCATAAATTTGAAATATTTTTGTGCCAAAAGTTCAACAGAAACTGTTTTATCATCATTTTTTGCCGAAAAATTTGTGATTAATTTAAAAAAAATAAAAATTTCCAAAATTTATTGTTTCAGTGAAATAACTATCTACCTCGCTATCTACTCAACGTGTTTATTTTTCATCAATAATGACATGTATTGTCTATTTCCATTCTAAATATCTTGAGAACGGTTGCTCGTAGCGATTTTAACAAAGAGATATTTTTTACGTAAAAAGTCACAGAGATGTATATTTTCTCACTAGGTAGTTTTATACAGGTACGGACAAAAAGTTATTAGCTTCAAAACAGTTAAAACACATGTAAGAGTACTAATAGGAGTCATATTGACGCCAAAATAGAATTTCTCATGTCGAAAAACTCTTAGACACCAATTTTCATCCAAATATTGACGTTACTCTAGAAATTATTTAGAAAAAACGGAAATAAAAATGAAACTTCTACACTCTGTATCTTTGAAAGTAAGCATTTTAGGACATACATTTACACGAACTTTTTTACTTATTTTTATCTGCAGAATATGCTACCGAAGTTTCCGGAATACAGTTCGGACCACCCTGTATACTATTTAAATGAAGATAATATATCTAACCTAAATATAATCTATTACAGCTGTGAAATGAAGTTCCAACCCTAGATGCAACATTTTTCGTAAAAACCTACTTGTGCGGTTTGAAATGTTGATGCACAATCCGGCAATACCGCATAGAAGAAATGTATCAACCCAACCTTTATCTTTTTTTAATACATTTTATTTTTTATTAAGCTGTCTACATCAATGTCTTCTTTACAATGACCCCTTCGGTATACCCTTAATGAATATTTCCAGAAATATTTCTCCTGTCGCGCCCTATGAAGGAAAAAAAAATAAAGTAAAGAAATTTAAGAATGTTATAAATATTTATTAACTAACTGATTTGCCTATTTGATGAACCTATGAACGTGTTTTTTAAATACTAAACTTTGTCAAGCAATTTGGGTCAAATTTTTCAATACGTTAAACCATGCTGAGATATTATCTATATACCATACCTATCTATAATGATTTAACCACTACTACACCACAAATCTGACATTTTCCTCTGCAGTAATTTCCTAGTTTATATTTATAGCCCGTCTATTTTGAGAATGAGGTAATGGCACGATACAGTAATAACTTATATTACTGTCTGAAAATTGGTAGTGCTTTAGAAACTTGCTACTTTACCATAGTTATTAAAACATCAATACTGCACCCGCTGGTATATAGCAGTTTACAAATTATAACTTGTAACGCTTAACATAGACAGACGTTTCAAAATTAATAAAGTTGTCGTCTTTTGACTGACTAACAAATTATGAGTGATAATACTGTAGTGATAAAACAGGCCATGAGAAATTGCTGAAAATTATTATTAGCCACTACAAGGTGCAACTGATATGGCAAATAATTCAAACAAACAAAAACCTTGAATTACCGACACCTAGCGGAATCCTGAGAAGTATTTTAAAACGTCAAAAAAACTGTCAATTTTAATTGTGAAAGAAGTGTTTAAGGTTCTTAAAGTGGGTATAAATACTTTCATTTTGTCTTGTGGACTGTAACTAAGTGCCTACGATATTGTTTATTAATTATTTTAAAGCAAAATATGGAGACAGTCTAAAAAGAATGCCTGCAAAATGGATATAGATGGTTAGGGTTGGTAAATAGAGGTTTATAAGATATATAGTTATCATGTACTACACGCAATGTTGTTTAATTTAGTTTTATTCAAATAATAATTTATGCAAAAACTCTAACGAGGGGTAGGAGACTCAAAACCTCACAATCTTTTCAAATTTTTATTTCAAAAATTAATTTTGTTCAAAAATGGGGCAACATGTTTCGGGAATCAGTTACTTCCCATCATCAGATCCAAAAACACATGTCACGTCATTGTCCCAAAAACACATAAGTCAACATTCTTTTTTGGGCTTGATGATGGAAAGCCACTGATTCCCGAAACATGTTGCCACATTTTTGAACAAAATTATATTAATTTTTGAAATAAAAATTTGAAAAGATTGTGAGGTTTTGAGTCCCCTACCCCTCGCTTGAAAGCGTATGAGTTTAACATCTCGACTCATCTGTGTTTCGTGGACTACAGCAAAGCATTTGATTGTATTAAGTGGAGCAAACTTTGGTCTGTAGTAGAAAACATGGAAGTCCCTCAACACCTTATCCAGCTGATCCGCGGTCTGTACGAGAACAGCAGAGAAAAAGTAAAAGTAAATAACACCATTTCAGATGCATTTGACTTGGAGGCGGGAGTGCGCCAGGGATGCATTTTATCTCCCTTACTCTTCAATATATGTGGCGAATCTATAATGAGGGAAGTTATGGAAGACTACAACGGCGGTATCACTATAGACGGTAAACAAATAACGAATTTAAGGTACGCAGATGATACACTTATACTCGCATCCTCCGCTAATGAATTAAAATCCATTATGCACAAATTAGAGGTGGTCAGCGAGAGATATGGGTTAAAACTAAATAAAAGAAAACAAAATTAGGTAATGATTATCGATCAAAAACCCACGAATACAACAGAAATAGCAGGTTTTGAAAGTTATAGATCAATATACATATCCCGGCTCCTTGTATATATCTCGGCTCCTTGATATCAAACAAAGGAGGATGTGACGTAGAAATCAAGACTGTATATAGCACGTAATTCCATGACCATACTCAATAAAGTATGGAAAGATTCAGCCATTTCAATTAGCAACAAACTCAGACTACTAAGAGACTAAGAGCAGGGCCTATTTTACCATAAGGCCCATAAGGCCCGGGCCTTGGGCCCGGAGGTCTGGGGGGCCCGTTAAAGGTTGTAAGATATTCATAATTTCTTGAATTTTTGAATTTTATTGGAAAAGAGGGCCCGAATTTTTGCTTGGGCCTCAGGGCCCGACCAGATGAAAAATAGGCCCTGACTAAGAGCCCCAATTTTTCCCATTGCCACTTATGCCTCAGAGACCTGGACATTGAAGTTGGCAATGAAACGTAAAATCGATGCTTTTGAAATGTGGTGTTATAGACGGATGCTGCGAATACCGTACACAGCTCACCGTACAAACATTTCAATTCTCGAAAAACTGAATATCGAATCTAAACTGTCGATATCAATAAATCAGTCATTCTAAAGATATTTCGGCCACATATCCAGGAACACCAATGGCCTAGAAAAACTAATTGTGGAGGGAAAAGTAAACGGGAAACATCCTAGAGGATGATCTCCAAACCGTTGGGTGGACCAAATGAAGACGATAATAGGTCATAGTCTGCACGAGGCCAGTACTACTGCGCAAGACAGAACAACATAGAGAGACACAATAAATGCGATGTCATAATATCACCATACTCTTATAGAGTAATAGGAAGGAGGAGGACACCTCGCTAGAGGTTTTGCGATTTAGATGTACTCACACTGGGTTGGAGAACGTTTAGCACATACAGATGTTTGGTCACTTAGGTGCCATAATAAATGTGATAATTGGAGTAAGATTTGAAATAACTTAGGCATTATCATTGTCAGGAATAAATAAACAAATTCTAATTGTGGTCACTTAATAATATTCTGTCTTTTTGGTACCCTTTTAACGCCAATATATACATATTTGCTAACGTCTAATGTTTAAATTTAGTAAAAATATAAAGCATTTACATTTATTATTTAGTTTATTTATTCAGCTGAATGAACAGTATTAGGTTAACTGTTCTTGATACACACCGATCTTACAAGATGTTTGCAAACATTTTGTTCGATCATTGTGTACAGGGTGGGTCAAATTGGACGCTTTTAAAGGGAAACATCCTTTTCCTTAGGAGATAGACGAAAATTAATATCGGTGTCTAGGATCAATTTTCATCAAAAATATGATGGTGAAAACCGCACATCGATATTTGTTACCGTTTCGGAGTTACGGGGTGTTTTTCAAAAAGTGAATTTTTAACAAATCGCTGTAATTTTTCTGCTGTGGAAAATTTTGTATTTCTATGAAAACATTTCCAAATCAGCTTTTTACGTAGAATTTAATGGTTAAGTATAACTTTTTTAAAATTATTAATTTAAGAGTTATCAACAGAAAAAAATATTTTTTATTTGGGACACCATGTATATTTTTAGTTAAATGAAAAGAACTTAAAATTGCCTTTCCAAAAATATAGCACACTTGATATTTTGTTATAATCTCCTTCGAAATACAGAATTTTTAAAAGTCCGCCACTTTTAACTAGTAGGCTTTGGACCCCTTATTGATGATATGCCCCTAATGGAACTCCAAAAAAATATTTTTCCAGCAAGACAAGGTACCTTCAGAACGCTGAAGTTATCAGCAAATTTTTGTAGCCAATTTCAAGGAGAATTGATAGCTAACCAAGATCCCAGCCGCTGGCTGCCGAGGCCGCCGGACTTAGTGCCTTTGGATATCTTTGCGGAAGAATAAAGTTTCTTATTTTTAAATTGCCCGTATAATCTAGACAACAATTAGAAATACTTGGCAGTTATGAGAGGGTATCTTTCACCCCCACTGAGTTAATGAATTCCGCGAGAAATGTTCAAAAACGGCCTCCTCTGTCCATAACAGAAGACGGTCGATATGTCGAACACCTGTAGCAAAATCTCATGTCTTGGTTTGCTATTTATTATTTTTATTGTTATTCAGTGGTGGACTAAGCCTGTCGGGGGCCCGGTGCGGCGAAGTTAAAAGTGGCCCCCGCTCCCGGTCCGTTTAGATAATATCGTATAAAAACGGCGTCAGCGATGGCTATGAAATGAAGATCGGTGTCTTGGTTTGCTATGTATTTTGATTGTTATTAGATATAGTTTAAATGTGTTGATATAGTGTTAAATATAGTTTAAATTGTTATAAAATTCTGCATCTCGCATTGTAAATATTATTTTTGTTTTAATTGATGCTCACAGCTAGAATTTTTTTGCATTACAGCCAGCGCTATTCAAAGCATAGGTACTTATTTAAAGTGGGCGAATTGTTATAAACTCTATATCTTGAAGAGGAAACGAGCAAAATATCAAGTGTGCTACATTTTTGGAAAGGTAATTTTAAATTATTTTCAATAAATTAAAAATATACAGGGTGTCCCATATAAAAAAGCAAATCTTCTGTTGATAATTCTTAAATTATACATTTTAAAAAAATTATACTTAAACCATTAAATTCTACGTAAAAAGGTGCTTTGGAAATCTATACTGATATATAAAATCCTTAAGTGACTGACACACTGTTTACACGATCCTGCTCAAACCACTCAACGTAAGAAGCTCAATTTTGGCACACAGGTTGATTCTAGGGTGTAGAGGTTCGATAAGAAGGGATTTTTCGAAATTCCAGTTCCAACAGGGGAAAACCACCCCTCAAATATTACAATATTTTTTATTTAAAAAACGGTAAAGTTTCCGAAAAAACGCTTAAGCACTTATATTTTATTTTGTTTTTTACATATTTTAAGATTTTTTAAAAATGTATACAGGGTGTTTCGAAAAATCTGGTCATTGATTAATCACGATCCTGCTTAAAGCGCTTGACGTAAAAAGCTGATTTTTGGAAAACAGATCGACTTTAGGGTGTAGATGTTCGATAAGAAGGGATTTTTCGAAACTTGAATTCTGAGGTAGTGAAACTATCCCTGAAATATTAAAAAATTATTTATTTAAAAACCGGTGAGTTTTTCGGAAAAACTCTTAAACACGTATATTTTATTTTGTTGTTTTACATATTTTAAGATTTTTTATAAATTTATACAGGGTGTTTCATAAAATATGACTATTGAGTAATCACGATTCTGCTTAAACTGCTTGACGTTTAAAGGTGATTTTTGGTAAACGGATTGACTGTGGGGTGTAGAGGTTCGACAAGGAGGGGTTCTCGAATCTCAAATTCCAAGAGGGTGAAAACGCCCCTCAAATATTACAATATTTGTTATTTAAAAAACGGTTAGTCTTTCGGGAAAACGCTTGGACCAGCATAATTTATTTTGTTTTTTTTTACATATTTTGAAATTTTTTAAAAAATCATACAGGGTGTTCCAAAAAGTTGGGTAATTTCTTAACCACGATTCTGCTTAAACTGCTTGACGTAAAAAGCTTATTTTTGGCAAACGGATTTTTCGAAAGTCAAATTCCAACGAGATGAAACTACCCCTCAAATATTACCAAGTTATATAATAATATCGCCATATTTTTTTTCTCATGCTGACATAAATGTGAGAAAATTTTATCCAGTTTGTATGTTAATGGAAATTCTTGCTTTGCTTTATCATCACCATTACAAATGTTTAATTCGACGCGAACGAAGCCATTGGTACACGCTAGTCAGTGTCTTCATAAAAATACAAAATTTTCCATAGTAAAAAAGTTACAGCGATTTGTTAAAAATGCACATTTTTAACAAATTTTTAACAAAATGCACAGACACCGATATTAGTTTTCGTCTATCTGCTATAGAAAAGGGTGTTTCCTTTTAAAAGCGTCCAATTTGGCCCGCCCTGTACACGCCTTTACTAGCTGTCGTTGTAGATCTCCCCTCCCCCCAAAGATAGTAGATCTACCCTTGTAGATCTCCCCTCCTCTCAAAACCAAACCAAACCAAACCAAATCCTTTCATTTCAAAAGTAGTAGCGTCTTCAATATTTTAATTGCAATACCCGGTGTATTATTAGATTTTTTCTATTAAACTTTTAATATCAAACCTAACCAAACCAAACCAAATTAAACTTTTGTATATCTATAATTAGTTTTCGAAAAAGAAAGTACATATTTAATATTGACAAAAAGATGATGTTGAATAAATATTGATAAAATCATGATTTCAGCGTATTGATTTAAGTAAAGTCAATATATTCGACATGTTTAAAATAACCAATTGGATGCATATAGAGAGGTAAACTAATACAGTTCATACCAAATAAACTTTTAGTTAGTCGCGTGATTAAGCTTGACCAGCACAGCGTTGCCCACTATTATATATTTTCTTTTAATCAGAATATTTTACGAAACAAAAATAAATTAATTAGAAATATTTATATAAACAGTTATTATTTACATCAATAAAACTCACTTTTTTAACAGCACTTAGGGGACATAAATCGTTAATTACTACCGTTTTCCCGTTCAAAGTAATCTAATAAAGTTGCGATGAGTTTTTTACGGCTATTATTAATCTTGTACACTTCGCACTAAAAGAGGTTCTAAAAAGAACAATGTTCGACTGCAAGATTAGGAAATAAATGCGGCAACTTGACATTTTTTACAGCAGAACTACCACCTGAATCCCCAGCGCGAAATTTAAATTCAAGTTAATTAGCGCGGCACGGAATATATTCATGGTTGGCAACAATGAATTTATAAATCGTGCCCTCGATTACGTCACTTAAAGTTTAATTGATATAAAATACATGTAGATATATTTTTCTTCTTTCATTTTTACACATCTCATTCACATTTTTTAAATTTGTAGCTAGAACATCAGTTGTCATATAACATATGAAAAAAATATGTTTTATTATTGTTGAGCGTGCTGATTGTTTTAAGTACATAATATATTTTTTTAATCTCAGTAATATATTTTTTCTCACTTGTTGCGAACTTTTTGACGATCACTGTATATAAATATTCCAGTCTTTTAATATTTATAACACTCTTTTACTTTATAATACTTTTGATAATCATTTCTATCAAAAAAATATAAAAAAAATCTTGCTGGGCTTGCCTCTAAACATTTAATATTTATAAACAGCCGAGAAGAGATTTTTATAAATTTACATAAAAGCTGTGGTTCGACCTGTTTTTGCGGATACGTATATCTACCAACTGATAATTCTCAACATATAAAAATGCACCTTTCCTGTGGCACCAGGTACCCATAGAACCTGGTCGTACCGTTCAATCAACTCCATTTCGTTGCGCACACATTAGAGATGGGCTACGATTTCATAAAAATATAATACCCTTGTTTATATTATATTCTTAAACTAGATTCTATTCTTAGACTAGACAAAATGTGCTGCCAACTGGAGGACAAATCGTGAACCTTTCGGGGCGGAGTCAAAAATATCGATTATTTTCGTTATTTTCCTCAGAGTAATGTAATAATATAGCCCAGGGTTTCTGCGAACTTTAATAGTGATCAGCTGATTAAGAAATCTAAACGAAACTTTTATTTTATTGTAAATTGTGGATTATTTTTGCCTGTTATTTTAAGAATTCCAGACCGTATTAACAAAGAAATTATTATTTCCATATGTTGGTACATTATTTATAATTTATGATAATGCTAATTGCTTTTAATTAATATTTAAAAAAAAGTTACATACCTATTTTAATTTGATTTAATGCAGGTTTATAAAAGAATCATTTCATTCTTAGATTATTTTATTCTAAATTGAGTGCTTTACGAATTTTATGATATTTTTTTTGAAAACATGAAACTTTTTACATTTCTGATGCCAACTAATTGGCATGGTATTATTGGTATGGAAATTAGCCAAGAAAGAAAAGAATTGGCTATAACTTGTAATTTTTCGAAAAAAACATATTATACCTATATCGCTGAAAAGCTTAAAAAATGGCGCTTTTTATGAAGTCATGGCCAACTATGGTTTCCATTTAAAAAAACATAATGTTTGTGTCATATGTCAAAAATGACAGGCTTTAGAAAAAAAAACAGAAAACACAAACTCATTAGGTATGTGATTATCTACAACTTTTATCTGAAAATTTTTTGTCTAAAATACCGTATGATCGAATAAAACGGCGTCAGCGATGGCTATGAAATGACTATCGATGATATTTCCTATATAATTTTACATATAAAATGACAGCGATCTTCATTTCATAGACATCGTTGACGCCGTTTTTATTCGATCATACGGTAGATTATAATGGAATTAGAGACAAAAGTTTTAAAATAGCCAAAATTTGTTTTTTTCGAAATATCTAGTAAGCCTTGAACTTCTCCGAAAAATCCGAAAGGCGCATATTTATGACCCCACAAAACTGCAATTCTTTCCCCATTTAACTATTCTATCTCCAGTCTCCAGTAGTTTCCGAGATACCCATAGAGAACATCGTAGGAAACTCACCCTGTGTAGTGTTTAGAAACTAACTATTATTATTATTTGACTAGATTAATTTGATTAATAAGACTCGATTAATTTAATTTAAAATAAATTTGATCAGATTTTTTTTTTTTTTTTTTTTTTTTTTTTTTTTTTTTTTTTTTTTTTTTTTTTTTTCGTATATTCTACTACCAGAAAACCAAAATTATATGATAATGCACTTTTCAACGAAGTTGAAGGAAGATATATAGTGTATCTATCACAATACTTAATAGAATTACTACAATTAGAAGAAAAACAATAAGAAAAAATACCCAAATACCTTCACCTACTACTCATCTACAAAATAAACTAATGTAATATCTTATAAAAACACTACACAACTACTTCTTGTATTCTACACTGAAAAAATTATCAAACTTACTAATTAATCAAACAAAAAGAAAAAATAACCAAATTATCCCTTCACCTACTACTTAACTACAAGATAATAAACTATAAAAACACTACTAAACTATTTGAGAATTGAATTAATCTAATTTTACACTACAACCACTACAAAGAAATAAGAACATTTTTTAAAACTAGAAGAAACAGAACTTCGATACGTGCGACCAGTATAATAGATCATACGGACAAAGAATATAAAATATTTTAAAAATGTGCATTCAGAAAGAAAAAATATCTCGAAAATTATCTAAACAAACATTTTTTTTTTCTTATCAGTGAAAAGCATCGGCCTCGTCGGCCTTGCGGAATTAGTCGGGTATTTACAATGGTCGAATTGTATAATTATTAGCTTTTATAGCATATCTAATAGACAAAAAGTATCTGGTCGATTAGTAACCAATTGGCACAGTCCGAAAATTATCGATTTTTATTTTCTCTGTTTTTATTGGTCGCTTCAAAATTCAGAGTAACAAAAAATATTTTTCTGTAGTAAAAGACCGTGAAATACGCCCCGCCATCTGGTGCTTTACATCCATAAACGTCTTAGGTTGAGCTACTTTAAAAATCCATATACAAGGATAATACTTAGCTTTAAAACATTCAAAAATAAACTCTTTTGGGGGGCGGTCAATTAAAAATTTCAGTGTCAATTAATTATTATTAATCTTTTTACTCCTAGATATAAAATAAATTACGTAATACCACTTCAGTTGGGTACTCTCTATTTCCTCCACTACAGTTTTCTGTCTACCCATTTTATCCGTGATTGTCTCCTTTCGTACTCTATCTAACCTTGATTTTGATCGCGTCCATTTCTAACGCCATTAATTTTCTTTTGTTATTCTCCGCTAACCAGGGGCGCATATACGGGAGGGGTAATGGGGGTAATTACCCCTCCCAGAAAGAAATTAATTTATTTTAATTATTTCTTTCGAAAATCGACAACTATGAAACAGGAAATTGTAGAGAGAAACAGGCCCTATAACATAGGATACAACATTTTAATGAACAGTTCTTTCCATAAAATCAATAAAATGAAAAATATACGAAATAATATACATGTACTGATTTCTTTCGAAAATCGACAACGATGAAACTATGAACCCTTACCGGACACAAAGGGTACATTGTGAGACAGGAAATTGTAGAGAGAAACGAGCCCTATAACATAGGATACAACATTTTAATGAACAATGCTTTCCATAAAATCAATAAAATGAAAAATATACGAAATAATATACATTACTGATTTCTTTCGAAAATCGATAACTATGAAACTATGAACCCTTCCCGGACACACAAACGGTACATTGTGAAACAGGAAATTGTAGAGAGAAACAAGTCCTATACAGGGGCGCATATACGGGAGGGGTAATGGGAGTAATACCCCTCCCAGAAAGAAATTAATTAATAAGATGAAATTTGGTATTAAATAAACTTGTTACAAAAAAGTTAATAATACAAATTAAAACAGAATATCCAAACCAATCCAAGTAGATTTTTTCTAGTTACAATACCTTCCAACAAAAATTTAATTCAAATTTAGTACTTTTTTGAATATTCACACTACCCCTCCCAGACTCAATCTCTAGATGCGCCACTGCCGTTAACCTCCATGTTTCCGCCCAAAATAACAGATTGCTCTTGATTATCGCATCATAAACCCTTAGTTTTCTGTCTTTACCTATTTCGTTACTCCAGAGTATGTTATGCAGGCATTTTATTGGCATTTCTGGCCTTTACTATACTTGAACTTATTTTGTTGTCATCTTTCCCGATTTATCGAAAGTACTCGAGTTTTAAGCGATTGCAATAATCGAGCGATCGCTCAAGCGAAATATCGCTCGTATTTTAGAATACATTTTTTCGCCCGTCCCTTGTTGTAAGTACTCGTTAACGCCAAGCGCCAAGCTGTAAGTTGCGTACGCAGAGCACATATTCTTTCGGTGATGAATGGCAAGTAGCAAGCGACGCGACGGGCGATTCGCTTGATCGCTTGATTTAGTTTATTTCAAAGCATGGTCGATGTAGGTCGAAAAATTTTGTCTCAGATACGCAACGGATAACGTCGGATTTCGTAATCGGATTTCAATTTATTTCATTCTAGGATCGCTTGTGTTCGTCGCTCGTAACTCGTCACTTGCATCGCTCGTTCATAATCGAGCGATGTCGGTTATTTCAATAATCGAGTAGAGTTATCCCATCACTAATCATTATCTACTTGTTTTGCTGTTTGATCCGATCCAAAGCAGAGATATTTAGTTTTTGTGATATTCATCTCCATCCATAAATTGGTAGAATTGTGTGTCATATATTCCAAATAATCTTTGTCTCCTGTACAAATAACCTGGTCATCAGCGAATTTTAAAGTGTATAAGCAATAATCTTCACTTATTGGTATGCCCATGCCTCTACCCTACACCTGCTTTTATCGCTTTATTTTTTAACTTTGAATAGAGTTGGTGACAGGTAACACCCTTGTCTTAATTCTTTTGATATTTTAAATGGTTTTGATATTTCGGTTGGCTGTATAATGTTATATAATAATTATAATAATTCTAAATTGAAGCAAATTTGAAACTACTTCAGGAACGCTAAATAAAATATTGGCGTTCCAAACGAAATCCGTCAATTCGGGCAATATTGTGTTCATATCCACCACTTTTTTCTTTTATCTATGTTGACGACTACCACGACGTATACGCACGTTTTTCTCGCACATTCTCAATCAATTTAGCTGGCTAATATGCTATGTGATTTGAAAGCTGAAGTTTTGATTGATAAATTTGTCGATCGGAACTCTAAGCTGTTCCCCCAATTCCTAATATCCCACTAGTAGTTTCAGGGTGGACTACACTTAGGGGTCTAAAAAAATGATAACAACCTATTCTCAGACCTACTGAATATACATATAAAATTTCATCAAAATTGGTTACGCGGTTTCGGAGGAGTATGGTAACTAAAACTGTGACAAGAGAATTTTATACAGGGTGGCCCATCGAAAACGTTCCGCAAGGCATAACGGCCAGGGTAATTTTTTTTCAGAAAATTCAAAAACACGTCAATTTTGTTTGTGAGGGGGACAATTTTTGCACCAAAAATGATTGCAAAATCTTCAACCCTCTAAGCGGGGGTGTCACCCCCAATTTTTTTCAAATGGGAAAGGGGGTCAAGTGGTACCGCATTGAAAAGGGCTTTCTATTCTCTATACTTTCCCGCTTCGTTTTTGAAAATCGGTCGAGCCATTGAGAAAA
The DNA here is from genome assembly GCF_002938485.1 of Sitophilus oryzae. NCBI lineage: Eukaryota > Metazoa > Arthropoda > Insecta > Coleoptera > Curculionidae > Sitophilus > Sitophilus oryzae. Next base: position 48,076 of record NW_022146260.1, on the reverse strand, counting down.
TATGAAGGATTGAAATTTGAAAAGTTTATTTAAACATTTATCAGAGTAAATGATAAGGAAAAAAATCCTTCGACCAATTTGCTGTATTTTCTTATTATTTCTAGATGTTTACGCATTTTTTCACTTGTCACAAGGTTGAACGATCAGGTTAGGTAGAGTGTACTTTCTTTTTGAAAGGTGTAGTTAATCGGCACAACTGTCGGTACTGGGCTGAGGACAACCCCAGGGTTTTTCACGAGGTGCACACACAAAACCCTAAGAAATTGAACGTGTGGGCTGGTATTTTTAGAAATTCTTTTGTGAGTCCTTTTTGTCTTCCTGGAAATCTAACAGGTGATATGTACTTGGATTTACTGGAAAATACCATCGACCTAGCCCTAACTGACATCATAGAGAACAATCCTGGATACGTTGAAGCGGAACTAATATTTCAACAAGACGGTGTACCTCCACATTACTCTCAAAATGTGCGTAATTATTTAAACAATAACTTTCCCGTTCGGTGGATAGGATGAAGGGGTGCAATTGAGTGGCCTCTCCGGTCACCCGACTTGACTCCTTTAAACTTTTTTCTATGGGGACACATAAAAAGTAAAGTGTATAGCACTCCACCCGCCTCATTAGAAGACCTGCGAAGACGAATTATTGATGTTTGTTGCGAAGTGACCCCGCAAGTTCTTCAGAATGTTCTAGAACGGATTGAAAATAATTTGTGTTACTGTATGGAGGTTGACGGGCAACATTTTCAGCATTTTCTTCATTAATAAGATAAGTTTTTTTTAATTAATTCAATTTATGCGTTTTTTGCAAAAAAGTACTTTTCAAATTTCAGTCTTTCATATTTTCAAAATGACTCGACCGATTTTTAAAAAGGAAGCGGGGAAATATAGAGAATAGAAAGCCCTTTTCATTGCGACGCCACTTGACGCCCCTTTCCATTTGAAAAAAGTTGGAGGATGACATCCCCGCTTAGAGGGTGAAGATTTTGCAATCGTTTTTGGGGCAAAAGCTGTCCCCATCACAAACAAAATTGACATGTTTTTGGATTTTTCGAAAAAAAAAATACCGTTATGCTGTTATGCCTTGCGGAACGTTTTTGATGGGCCACCCTGTATATTAGATTAGAACAGCACTGATAACCCGAATTTAAGCCATATTAATCCCCCATCGCCTTTGACTTGACTTTGTTGATATGTTCCTTCCTCATTATTTTTATACAAAAGAATAGTCCAAAAAATTTTAGGGATTTATTTAAATTTCTATTGGAGACTAGCCCATCTCTAATACACTCAATTCCTGCTGCCTGAAACGGAAAAACGGACTCTACCTGCTCCTGCTGCCTGTCGCATACCGACAGTGGTAGAATAATCACCTTTGTTCGTCTCGACCATCGGACCATCCTGCGATATTAATCAGCCATCGGTTTGCCGTAATTACCCATATTTCGGTAGTTTTACTGATTTTAATCAAATTCCAAGCGTCTTCGCCTAAGAGGTGTCTTTAATTGTGGGGTATCCAACTGAGGAGGCCCAGTGTATATTGAGAAGCTTTTCAAATAGTACTTCATGCAAAACAGTATGTTATATTCAAAAAAATACATATTTGGTTTTTGGAATGACAATCGATAATAATTTCTGTAGAGTTTATAGCTTTATTTCGTTGACTAAGAGTGAACATATTGTTAAAATTAATATTTAAATGTAAAAAAAAATATAATTATAAAATTTATTTATAAATTTATAATTATTTGGTTTTAAATTAATTTTTATTAGGTTAATAAATTATATTTTTTGTCATTTCTTGCATGTAATCTGTCGAACTTTTTCCTGACTCGTTGGACATACAGACTTTAGTAAAGTAGGTACTTTTTTAGTTGTTTCAAAGCTAAATAAAATATATATCTACTATTCAACAATTATTAACTCAAGAAAATTAAACTTAATAGTGGCTTTTAAAATATTTATATACAGGGTGAGACTTAAATAACTCCAAATATTTTCAGGAGTGATATACAATACAACTGTATTCCGGAAACTTCGGCAGCATATTCTGCAGATAAAAATAAGTAAAAAAGTTCGTATAAATGTATGTCCGAAAATACTTAGTTTCGGAAATACAGGGTGTAGAAGTTTCATTTTTATTTCGATTTTTTCCAAATAAGTTCTGAAGTAACGTCAATATTTGGATGAAAATTGGTGTCTGGGAGTTTTTTGACATGAACAATTTGATTTTGGTGTCAATATGACTCCTACTAGTAGAGGGCGCCACCTACATGTGTTTTAACTGTTTTGAAGAGTAATAACTTTTTGTCCGTACCTGTATAAAACTAACGAGCGAAAAAATATACATCTCTGTGCCTTTTTACGTAAAAAATATCTCTTTGTAAAAATCGCTTCGAGCAACCGTTCTTAAGATATTTAGAATGGAAATAGACAATACCATGTCATTATTGACGAAACATAAACACAAACACGTTGAGTAGATAGTTATTTCACTGAAATAGTAAATTTGGGAAATTTTTAATTTTTTAAATTAATTATAAATTTTTCTGCAAAAAATGATAATAAAACAGTTTCTATTGAACTTTTGGCACAAAAACATTTCAAATTTATGATTTCAGTCTAATACCTATTTAGTCAACATGTTTAATTTATGTCAATGATGACAGGTATTGATAATTTCGATTCGAAATATCTCGAGAACCATTACTCGTAGCGATTTTTACCCAGAGACCTTTTTCACGTAAAAAACGTCGTAGATGTTTGTTTTTTTACTCAGTGGTTTTATACAGTTATGGATGAAAAGTTATTACTCTTTAAACCAGTTAAAAAATATGCAGGTGGCGCCCTCTACTAGTAGAAGTCATATTGACATCAAAATCAAATTTCTCATGTCAAAAAACTCCCAGACAACAATTTTCATCCAAATATTGACGTTACTTTCGAAATTATTTGGAAAAAATCGAAATAAAAATGAAACTTCTACACCCTGTATCTCTGAAACTAAGTATTTTAGGACATACATTTATATAAACTTTTTTAATTATTTTTATGTACAGAATATGCTGCCGAAGTTTCCGGAATACAGTTCGGAACACCCTATATAATGCCGGGACCCCATTAGGTCACACGCTATCCCACGTGAGACCACGTGTTGCGACGTGGGAAGGAATGTACACATGAGATCTGGGACAGACGAATCGCCCATGTTTGATATCGTGGGGTGGCGTGAGTCCTGGTGTGTACGCAACACATGTAATTAAATGGAAAAGCATACGCATAGATCTTCATGACTTGGGGTGGCATGGTGTAGCGTTGCGTAGCGTGTGGCCTAATGGGCTCCCGGCTTAAAGTTCACCCTGTTAACGAATAAGAACGAAAATAAATCGGGACTATTCTATTATTTTACACCCTATAGAATCCAGTGGTGAAGCTATGGGGGGTCATGGGGGCGATGCTCCCCCCCCCCCAATGTATAATTGAGTTGGGAATTTAGTCATGACAAAGCGACGGCTAAATCCCAAATTTGTAAAAAAAAGCAAATTATGCCGCTGCACTAATGCTCGGTAAAATCCCGATGAGACCAGTGGCGGATACAGAGGGGGGGCCATGGGGCCCGCCCCCCCCTGAAATCTGTAAATTGGGTTAAATATTTGGCTTTTGGGTAAAAAATGACGCCATAAAAGGTATATTTTGCATTATTTTTTATTTGGGCCCCCCCTAAAATAAATTTCTGTATCCGCCCTTGGATGAGACCACTCGGATCTGGCGTCCTCGGCCGGAACGTATATAAATTGTACTAAATACAGAGATATAGATGTCTATATCTCTGACTAAATAGCGTTTTCGGTTTATGCGCTAAGGGTAGCCCTATTTCTTATTATTGTACGTCACTAAAAAGAGATAGAAATTACTTTCATATTACGCTCAAAGTAGGGCCACAGGCACACGCCACACTTTTGTGTTCTTTTTATTAATTAAATTTTTTGGTTGGCAACAACGCGTTCTGCTGAACTGGAGTTCCCCGTTTAATGTGCAAGTGCAGTCCGACAAAAACCGTCACTTACTATTTTTCGAAAATTTTACCAACTGATTTTATTGTCTTTATTTAGTTATAACACTGCATTGTTCCTAAATAAATATCTAAATAAAACCTGCTGCTGTCGAGGTGCGGCAACACCGCAACTACCTGAATCTATTCGGTCCGCAGGATCGGCAGGACAGCGTATTCAACTCAGTCGTGCGGAAACTACCGTTAGCGGAGGTTGTTACGCTTTTTCCTGTGATGTGTTGCGGTCGATCGTACATTTTTTGACGCGAACCCAAATTGTGACTTTACAGCCGCAGCAGTGAAAACAATGACCGGACTGCAGAGGAAGAGCAAAGACAATTTGGTGCGTTTGGAGGCTGGCATTCTTAAACAAGCATGGTAGGATACAGATTATGTTTGTTAATCCAGAGTAGATTTTTTTAAATTTCTTAGTGCATTTTTTTCGGAAGTGTGACTATATTCAAAAATATACACTCACCGGCACGAAAAACGGGCACAATTTTGATGTATTTTAAAGTTTAACATATTTAGTTCTAATGGGCAGATTTTGATAATTTTTTAAGCAATTTGTAGCTAAATTATTTGTCTTTTTAGTATCTTTTTCTTAATTAAAAATGAAAATTTCCATCTGTCAATTATACCTGGGAAAACAAAAGGTTGATATTTTGGTGAAAGTTTGAAGCACCCTGTGGAATATGTTAACAAAGCAAGGAATTTAAAAATCATTTTGTCATCTAGGTACGTGTTTGGTTTGACGTACTAGGTACGTTTGTTTTTTGGTTCTTCTCAATAGCTTTATTTCTATTAGTGATATTCGCTTTTTAATAAAGACAGTCCTACACGATGCGTCCAACGTTCGAACGAACGTTCAAACCAACATTTGACACAGTTTTCGACAATATTACAATTGGCGAATGTGTCTCCAACACGATGCTTCGAACGTTCGTTCCAACGTTGGACGCAAACCTGGTGCTACATTTGTGAAATTAACTCAGTGTCGTACGTACTCTTGGCTTGAGCAGATATGGATAATATATTAAGTGCTGGGATTGCCGCTGGTATGATAATTTTAAGTTGCGCTAAAACAAGGTTGTATAAGAATCTATAACTTTCCTCCTCAACGTTGTATACGTTGCCATTATAGATTCTTTTTTTTTCAATTCTGCTACTGACAAGTCTATACTCATTTCCTGAGAAATTTCACGCCGAGCATCATTTAAGGCATTCCGGTTTTTATGTTCGGAATGCCTGGGATTTCATATAATTGGATATTTCTCGTAAATCGAAATAAATTCGATTATCATTTGATTATTCTGCTCCATTTTAACTAAAAACGGAAAATTTTAAAAGTAATTTTAGTAAAAAGTAAAAACTTATTCACATATCTAATATAAGAAGAAAAGGTAATTATTGGGAAAAGTGGAAATCGTCCGATTTTCACCAAAATTGGTATACACCCTATTTTGGGGTCGCAGATTACGAATCTGAACTTGTTTCCTGGCGGTCTCTTACCGTTTTTCAGGAAAACGGAAAATTATGTCAACATTGAATTTTTCTTTATTTCGGTCCTATAAAGAATAATTTCACTATATTTTCATTATATTATAGTTTATCTAAAAGCCACACTTGATTGAGGATAGAAAAATGTCCAAAATTTTACTGAAAAACACTTTTCTTAACAAAATAACAAAGAAAATTGAGATCGGATGGAAGTTTGACATCTCATACATCCTTCTCTTTCTCTCCTATGTAATGAGAGAGACAAATATATTCTAGACTTAATCTAGAAATTTGAAAATTTACAACGTTGCCGTGTCTTCTATTTTTTCGGGTGATTAGGCATTTTAAATGAATTACCTATTATGAGATGACAATAGTTAAATATACCTACCTATATCCACAGAGTTACGCGGAAGAGTTTTGATTACATTGGTTTCAACTTCTATGCGGAGGGTATTAATCTTTTGTTGTTATATTATACCAAAAAAAGATTAACCCCCTCCGCAAAGAAGTTATATAAAGACTATTTATAACCACGATGTTGCACGAAAGAGTTTTGATTGCATTGGTTTCAACTTCTTTGCGGAGGGGGTTAATCTTTTTTTTTTGGTATAATATAACAACAAAAGATTAACACCCTCCTGAAGTACCTACTGGGCTATTATTGCTTTAATTGATTATGGTAGAGATCAACTTTTGGACTTAAAACCATATCTGCTTGTGTAACTGCCCAACAGACAATAATAATATGATTTTTCAAAGACATACATTACATAAATCATAAACTCTATTTTTTAAGTCTGTTGACTAGGACCAAAAGCAAAGGTGTGGCCAAGGCACGGCACAAAAAATGTCAGTGTCTTCTTCAAATGCGAATATCTCCAAAAAAAATAAAGTTATTGAGATGAATCAAAAAACAAACTATTGAGAAATGATACACCTAGATGATAAAATGATTCTTAAATTACCTATTTGCTTTGTTAACGTACTCCACAGAGTGTTTCGAACTTTCACCAAAATATCAACATTTTCTTTTCCCTCGTATAATTGACAGATGGAAAGTTTTATTTTTATTTTAGAAAGAGATACTAAGAAGTCAAATAATTTAGCTACAAATTGCTTAAAAAATCATCAAAATCGGTCCACTAGAACACAATATATAAAACTTTAAAATGCATCAAAATTTAAGGTGCCCGTTTTTCGTGCCGGTGATTTATCAGTGTGCATTATCAGTTTTAAATATGTTATGGTATTTAGTCTAGTCAAATTGTACTCAAAAAAGCCTCTCGGGGAAAGTTTTGGGACAGTTCTGAGTCCTTCTATTTATTATGTTTGTTGGGGTGCTGAATTCCCACCTGAGATTTGCTATCAAAATTTCGTGAAGGAAAATATGTCTTTTTTATCGAAATTTACCAGCCCTGAAAATATTTGCACTTATTTATGACTTATCCTGTATATAGAATTTGCTATAATTTCCATTATTTAAGTTTTTTCTCTGAAGAGCCGTTCGGGCCCAACATCCAGTTTCCAGTTGAAAATTAGCGTTTTTTGGTTGTCTGCGCAAATACATACTTTTTCTACTCCAAAACTTTTAATTTATTATTAAGGTCTAGTATTTCCTTTTTTAGATTTCAGGTGGATGTCGTATAGATAGTGATTTCTGTAGTGATTTCAACGATTATATCGCCTCCATTAATACACAAAAAACAAATTTATTTTATACAGGGTGAGTTTCCTACGATGTTCTCTATGGGTATCTCGGAAACTACTGGAGATAGAGAGTCGGTTAAATGGGGAAAGAATTGCAGTTTTATGGGGTCATAAATATTCGCCTTTCAGATTTTTGAAAAAGTTCATGGCTTACTAGATATTTCGACGCTAATGAGACTGTGTTCTCCGATTTTTTCTAAAGCCTGTGGTTTTTGACATAGACACAAACATATGTTTTTTTAAATGGAAACCATAGTTGGCCATGACTTCATAAAAAGCGCCATTTTTTAAGCTTTTCAGCGATATAAGCTATAATATGTTTCTTTCACAAAATTACTGAGTTATAGCCAATTCTTATCTTTCTTGACTAATTTCACTCAGTTAGCCATGGAAACAAGTTCAATCGTCATTGCTTTCAGAAATATGAAATTGTCACATTCAATCTTTATAAATTAAAATAAACAAAAATTGTAAATAAGAGTTTTTCAAATGAAGAAAAGTGTGTAGGTTTACTGGTTCAACTTTTCTTGGCCATACAGTTTCGAGGATACGTTGACCGTTGACCGGTGAACGTTACTTACGTTTTTTAGGTTTTTAAGACACGTTAGAAAAGTTAAATTTATTAATACTCGCGCATTAATTGAGTGGTTCCAACGTGACTTTCATTATGAGACACCAATCCCAGACACCCCCCCAACCAGACACAATGAAAGAAATGTTAAAAATTATTTATATCATAATTATGTAGACTCAGGGATAGAAAGAGGTGGACCAATTGCATGGGTCTCCTCGGTCACTTGACCTATCCATTTTAGCTTTTTTTATGCGGTATGGTTAACAACAAGGTTTACAAAAGAACTTATGAATTGAGAGAGGCACTCGAAGAGGCGGAACAGGAGAAGTTTGATTAAGTCGACCGGTCGTTCTGTGAGAATAGCTAGAAATTCAGTTTTAAAAAGATGCATTTATGTACACAAAACAATTGCGGATTTTTTGATAATTTTCTAAAATAACTTATAGTGATATTATTTTTAAGTTTTAGTTTGTGTAATGCAAATTGTAAAGAGCCGTTTAATAATATATTTTGTCTTTTTATAAGTAATAATATAAGTAATAATTATGATATAAATAATTTTTAACATTTTTAACATTTCTTTCATTGTGTGTGTGGGGGGGGGGTCAAAATGAATGTCATGTTGGAAGCACTGTATAAATGCGAGTGTCTCAAATTAACTTTTCTAACATGTCTTTGAAAACCGTTCTCTAAAAAAACGTAAATAACTTTCACCGGTCAACGTATCCTCAAAACTGTATAGCCAAGAAAAGCTGAACCAATAATCCTACACGCTTTTCTTCATTTGAAAAAAATTTATTTACAATTTTTGTTTATTTTAATTTACAAAGATTGGATGTGACAATTTCACATTTCTGAGAAACAACGAGTGAATTTGTTTCCATGGCTAACTAAGTGAAATTAGTCAAGAAAGATAAGAATTGGCTATAATTCAGTAATTTTGTGAAAGAAACATATTATAGCTTATATCGCCGAAAAGCTTAAAAAATGGCGCTTTTTATGAAGTCATGGCCAACTATGGTTTCCATTAAAAAAACATATGTTTGTGTCATATGTCAAAAACCACAGGCTTTAGAAAAAATCGGAGAACACAGTCTCATTAGCGTCGAAATATCTAGTAAGCCATGAACTTTTTCAAAAATCTGAAAGGCGCATATTTATGACCCCACAAAACTGCAATTCTTTCCCCATTTAACCGACTCTCTATCTCCAGTAGTTTCCGAGATGTCCATAGAGAACATCGTAGGAAACTCTGTATATAAATTGTGTGTAAATATAAGTACAGTTAAAAGAAATATATGTATCAAAAATATAGAGCGCATTATGGGTGGTAATTTTTAGAATATCAAATTTAAATGAAGTGAAAAAGAAAAAAGTTCTTGCAATAATGAATAATGCATTTTTTCAATGAATTGTCATCGTAAAAATATGACTTTATTTTTTGAGAAGCACTTACGTTGACACATGAAAATGTCTCGTTCCAGTGACAACCTGTGCCAACCACTTTGAATTCGACACCGGGTTCGACAATGAAATATAAAAAACTGAATTTGTAGGAAATTTTGTCTACATATATTTTGTATAAATGTATGTATATGTGTGTACGTATAAGTATTATTTTTGAAAAATTATATTTTTTTAGTTATAACAAAAAAAATCAAGAATGACAATGTTCCATTACGAAATTTTATTAGCAAACTTAAGATAGGTTCAGAGCTCCAACAAAACATAAAGACCGAAATGAAATAGACTACCCTATAACTTTCCCACCAAAAATACAATTTGACTAACTCTTAGACTAATAGAAACTAGACATTCTCCATTACTACACCATTAATAATAATATTTTGAATATTAATAAATTTGTTCTGTTGCTTAGAAACTGACTGGAAAAATAATATCCCCATTTTAACCAGATTTTGTAAATAGTTTGCATACTCAGCAGCTATATTTTACATAACCGCAACTGGTTATCTTGCAGGTATGGTCGAATAACTGCACAATAGCAGCGTTTTTAGTTAGTTTGCAAAATAATTGCTTATTAGTTTTTCAAGTATCTATTTGATTCGTGAAATATACATGAAAATTAATGGAGAAAGTATCCACTTTCTAGATATGCTATAAATGCCATTGTTTTTAACAAATAAATATAGTAGTTAATCTAACTCAATGCAATGTTTTGTTGAAGTGTGATTCCCGTATTACAAAGGTGAAAAAAGAAACATATTTTCTCTTTAGCGTTTTTCAAATAAGTCCACAATAACCTAGTTATTCAAGTTTGAAAATTAAAAAATATATATTTATTTTTTAAAAACGCCGGATTTTTTCTGTATTTGCATCCCTTTTAATGCCGTAACCATTTGTATTGTATTTATAATAGCAAATACAATACCCTCCACTGCGTCCGCGAGGGTCTATTGTGGCTCAGTCTCTACGTACAAGAAAAAGAGGGTGATATGTCTGATAGGTCCGAGGTCTATCCTAGGTATGATAGGTCTAGCGTGGTTTCACCAAACACCTCACACGTGCTCCTGCCCACAGCGGGGCAGATACACATAATATAATAACATAATATGTTCCGTTCCGGGACTGCCATTCCAGTCCCGAAACTTCGCGCTCCTAACCTATTCACATAACCTGTCTCTTCCGAGATTTTTTGGAACGCTAAGTGTCGGTTCTGGGCCCACGAATGATGAACCTGCACAATTTTTGGCGGTAGTTTTGTCCCGGTATTCATATCTCCTAATATATACATATATTGAGTAGTTTCCTATAATGAAGAATTCCCATAAACGTGCTTTTCGTTGCCTCAAGTGTTTTCAACGCGTCTTGACTATCCGAAAATATGCTTATTGTTTTCCCGGTGTATTGCATATACATATAACTATATATACTCAGTGTTTCCTATATTTAACCGCGTGTGCTGTTTCCGTGCCGTAAGAAAAAGACAACATAACTCAGCTCCATATTAATTTTGCATAAGTCTATTTCACCCGGATATCGATTGAACTGTGATTGCGCCAAACTCCGATTGATTGTTGTTTTAGTTCTGTTTGGATTACTTTTTATTTGTGCGTGTAAAAGAGTGATTTTGTTTAGTTTATTGTTTCCAACTATTTTTTGATATTTTTCCAACTCCCATGATAATGTGTTATAAATAATAAAAATATAAATAAAATTGAAGGTTAGGTGAAATGTCAGTCAAACACTTCCCTTTAAAAACACGGACCAATGAAAACTTCTTCAGGTAAGGCATGCGCAATTAAGTGACTATCCGGGTGAAATAGACTTATGCAGAATTCCATATTTCTCTTTCACTGTTTGGGCTTCACTTTTTAGAGATTAGGCTGAGTATATAAAGTTATATGTATATGGTGTATTGCTGTTCTACCAGCAGTTGCACACAGGTTAACCACAATAGCATATAGCTCAGCTTGATAAATTGTGGTGTGTTTTCCAAGACTGTGGTAGATCTCGGTCTTCGGACTGCTGCAGTAAATTCCTGCGCCAGCTCCTTTTTCGTTCTTGGATCCGTCCATATACCAACACTGCCGTAACCATAGTAATATCGGAGATTACCAAATACTTTAACTTTGGGAAAATTTGCGGTTAACAGGCAGTTCTAAAAAGTTTTCTAAAATATATAAATTTAAAAGAAAACGCACGATTTTCACTATCTTTTTTGAGAAAAAACCTCATAGACGAATTCCTGCAGTCGAATTATACCTCAGAGTAAGAAATATACCACCCCTTAAAATGTTTGCACTTATTTAAGACTCACTCTATATAACAATATACGTGATAGAATATTGGTATTATTGCTGAAACATTAATAAATTGTGATTGTTTTTTGTAACTTAAGTTTTTTTAGTAGTTAAACAATACGATCGAAAAAAACTACGCCAGAGATGGCTTAGAAATGAAATAATGATGAAATGAAATGAACTGATGACGTTTTATTTGTAATATTATATTGTCAATGTCAGCGATCGTTATTTCCAAGCCCACTTTGACGCCGTGTTTTTTTATTACATGTTATCTTATTAATATTTATAATGGTTGTAAAAACTATTGTCATTATTAAAAAAAATCTACAAGTTATCACAGCAAGCATTACTATTAAAGCATCAATACAGTTGCCAAATAATAGTGATGAGCGAATGCAAGACCAATCAAGATTCCTTTGTTATTGGTGTTACATAGGGTTGCCAACTTTTAAAATAAAAAATAGAGTATGAGAGAAAAAAATGTCTATAATTTACCAAAAAGTTATATCAGCGGTATGCAATTGATATTGATGGTGGTCTTTCTTACTTTCTTAAAAATATTTATACTCAAAACTTGTTATAATAAAACAAACCACTTTCAACAAAACTTTTTTTTTAAACATAAGCTAACAGTAGTAAACATAAAATAGTTAAACATGTTTATCGCTTCCACAAAAATTTTTTTTACATAGTACATATTTCTTCATTTTCTTTTCTATATAAGCGAGTGGGAGTACCGAAAGACACAGGTTAACTATTTTAAAGCATTGTGGCGATAGACGAATATTTTTTAGAATTTGAGAAAAACAGGAATTTTTCAATTCCTTAGAGAAAAGAGGACAGTGATATCAAAAAGAGGGCTATCCTCTGGAATAGAGGATAGTTGGCAACCCTAGTGTTGCAGTCTAAGTACTCTTGGTCTTGCAGGGTCCAGTCTTGGTTTTGGTCTTGATATAGTACACTTGCAAGTCTAGCACTTTATAAATATATGTTTACCAAAGAGACTACTTAGAAAGTATTTAAATAAATATGTAGTTATTCATGTAATTGAATTCAGATCAAATTTAATAAAAAAAAAATAAAAAAATATTTTTTTCTCGAGCAAATATTCTTATCAGACAATTTTATGCAAAAGTCTTGAAAATTGCAATTAAAACATAAATATTAAACAAATAAGCAATTTTTATTAACAAAATTAAATATTATACCAAGTAACCGACTTTTCTATTTGAATTCCCCCTCGATAAATTTGTTGACATGTTTCCGCGAATATCACAAATCTGTCTATTTTTGCAGATAACGTGGGTGGTAAGTTTTAAAATGAACACCCTAAATCTGAAAGAAAAGGAAATAGCCTCACCTACTTAAAAAAATAATACAGGGTGAGTCCTAAATAAGTTTTAAAACCAAATATTTTTAGGTGTGGTATATTTCGACCCCAGGAACACGTCTATGAACTGTTTCTTGCGATTTTCTTGTATTTTTTGTAACATCTCAATTTTTGTTTAAAAAAAAACATAATATCTTAATAATATGGCAACATAGGTAGTAAAGTAAATGTAGAAGAAGAAAAACAGAAAAAAAATAGTGGCTCTCAAAATTTAAGCAAAAAAACGTTTTTTTTAATTTTCAAAGTAAACTAACTTGGTTATTTTGGACTTATTTGAATAACGGTAAAGAGGATATATGTTTCTTTTATCGAGATCTACCGGCTTTGAAAATATTTGCACTTATTTAGGGCTCAAACTCACTGACGACCAGGTCGCAACGACCTGGCCGTCGGCTGGCCGGATGCATTGCGTTTTTAGCTGCGGCCAGATGAACGACCAGTGTCAACAGAGTTGTCAGATCTAACGATTTTTTACGTTTTACCAATTAGAAAATATCGTTTCAGAAATGTTAAAATATCTGAGTTAACTAAAAAGCGAAGTTGCTATTCACAACAAACAAAAAGCATTGTGTACGCGCGACCGACAAAAAGGGAGATATTCTGTTACTTTTTTCTACTGATATGGCGCCCTTATCGACTTTAGAAGTAAACATATTAGGGCCATCTTAAAAAAAGATCGTCAGGCACTGGCTCTAAATATAACCAGGTAGAAAGTTTAGCTTCCAGTTATTTCAATGTTTACAATATAACGAAGAATCTACAACAGTAATTACTTCTATTTTTATGAATGTTTAAGTTACTTTCTTAATATTTTTTTCAAAATAGTGTACCTAGTAGAAATATAGTCTAATGAACCCTGTTTGAAAAACGTTAAATTAAATATAATATTTAAAATACAGTTGTCCTCCTTCTACTTGACTACAATACAACTAGAAAAACTAATTTAATAAAAAAAAACAAGTGGTTGTAGAAAAACTTTAAATATTATTTTTTTTATTTTTTAACATTGAAACTCAAAGGTATTGTTATACCTTTGAGTTTACCTGTTATTACAGGTATCATACCAACCATAAATAGAGTAGGTATATCATATAAAAATGTTTTGAGTTTTTACTAGAATCGACCCTTGATAAAAAAAGGGATTAGATTTAAGTTTACCTTTGATCCAGTCTGTATACTATTTCTTTGGATTTTCTGCACGTGTGAAAAAAACTACACTAAAACACTATATCTTATAGAAAATAAAATATTGTGCCTTGAATTTGAGGGATTTCATCTGAAAAATCATTAATTTGGAAGAAAACCGGCAACAAGCGGCAGAAAATAATAATATTTCCGTGCAGTCTTCTGGTCGCAATGACCAACGGACGGCCAGGACGTTAGTGTGCGCTATTTCATTTGATTTAATGGTTTTAGCGGTAGGTGCGGCCTGGCCAGTGCGATCTGGTCGTCAGTGTGTTTGAGCCCTAAGACTAACCTTGTATAGAAGACAAATTTTCGGTATACATATTTGAATCATCATTTTCAGCTTATTCAACCATTTCCAATTATGGTGTAGCCTCCCTCACATATTTAGATTCTCTCTTTGTAGCTGGGCTCATTGTTGTGTATTGTTGACTATGCGGGACCAAGTTATTCCTGCTAATTTCCTAATATCATGGTTCCATTTCAAGTTCAGTCTTCTTCTAGGTTTCTTAATTCCTCATGGACATCATGCTGTAATTTTTGTGGTCCATGTGGCACCATGCTGTATTGCTGTGTGTTTGTGGTCCATCTGTTGTCCGTTTTTACATTTGAGGGATTTGACTCTGTGGATGACATATTACCTGGGTCTTTTGTGGCACCCACTCTATTATTTTACGGTCTCTTTTGGTTATTCCCAGCATAATTTCGTTCCATTGGGTGTTGTGCGACCTCCAGTTTCGTCCTTATGATGTTCGTTTTAAATGTCCCGGTTTCGCATGTCTATATAGGTCTTGGCTGGCAGACACATTAGTCGAATGCTTCTTTAGATAGAGTGGCATTCTAGATTTGAAAATGATTTGAGTTTTTTCCATAAGTAAGTTTTAAGTTTCTTATGGAAGAAACATATTGGAATAAATCTCATTTATGTCTAGCGCAATTTGTGAAAATGATGTCTTCAGTCTATGCGGGAATAATCGTATTAAAGCATATGAATTCCACACAATAAGCCAACATTCCATTTGATATAATTGAAAAACAAAAAACAAACATAAGCCCGAATTAAAAAAGTACATATTTGCGGATTCCAACATATATCTCGAATTTTCTATGTTCTACTATGTATTTGTATTGACATAGAGTCTATCAATGCTGATTTTTCTATTATTACATATATGTAAAAATAATTTTTATTTGAAATATAAAATAACAATGGTACTCGGGTAAATATGAACTCCAAGGTACAATAAAAAATGTTTATTATCTTCACACAAAAAATACAATAAAATTCAATTTAATTATTTTTATTTAACTGCATTATAATCACACATATGTATACATTGCATCACAATTTAGTTAATACCAGTACCAGTGCATTCACATTTAATTCATTTACTTAGGTATTTTTATTTTAGCTTCAGTTATGTGGCGTGGTTCACATAAATAAGAAGAAAGAGTAAGGAAAGTTGTGCGTTTTTTATGTTCGCGTAAAATGTTTAATTAAGTAGAAGTGAAAGTAGTAGATTTATGTTTAAATTTACGGTATATATATACGTTTTTCTTGCTTGGAGGAGGCCGTTCTTGCTACTTATTTTAGTGTTTTTTTCTGCTAAAAGTAATTTAATTTAAATATTTCACAAGAGTTTCGCGTGACCCAACATAAATGATAACTGCTACAGGAGCATGATGACGTTACAATATCGAGAGGTATATAAATAACATTTCAGTTTGAGCAGTACTATGTCTATTACCGACATTTTTATGGTATGTGCTCTAATTAAAGTATACAGAACAAAAATTATAGATAAATAAATTTAAAAATCTAATATATTCTTTATTTATGTATCGAATCCCATCTCACATCGTTAGTAGATAACACTGATAAAACAAAAACAATGAAAATTGCAGTTTAAATAAGTACCTATCTATTGATCTGATAATCATGTTTGATCATATTTGAAGTGAAACTTCTTCTTACTTCCGTCTGTCTGTCCGTCTGTCCGTTAGTCCTTCTGAGGACTCCATTCGAGTTCCTCTATACCTGCCTAGTTTGGTTCCAAACGACCCATAAAATTAAAAAAAATCCTAATAATTTCGTCCATTTAGAAGCAGCGCAGCGGTTCGAAACGTCGACGGCGTTATCCTGTAGCCCGTCCTCAATTATGCCGAAATCTACCCACATTTTTCTTCAATATCAAATCGTTAGTCCCACCCTGATGAAGATGTAAAAGAAACTCCGTATCCAACTTTGCAGGGTGGGACCGTGTGCACGGGTAATCACATAGCCTACCCACCAAATTTGGTCGCAATTGGACGACATCAACTTTCGTTTATTACATCAAAACTAACTGTCACAGTGACACGTGTCGTACACGGTCAAGTTGGTCTTGGTCCAATCTATCGACATACCAAAGTTCATTTAAATCGGACGATTTTTTGATTTGATACATTGATGATGGGGTTTCATAGTACGCAAAATGTCGTCGAAATGACATGAAAAGATGGGGCTCTTCGATTATCATTCGGTAGGTCTATCCTTGGCGTTAGATAAATAGTCAATAGACATTTAATAACTCATAAATAATTAAAAACAAATTCTGTCTTGTCTTTATAACACACGGCCTTTATGTTCTAATAATGTTCTTAAATAACTGATAATGTCCTTAATAATGTTCTGAGAAACATGATAATGTCCGTAAATTAAATTGATATATATGAAACATACATATAATTTTAGTTTTAATGCCAAATATCGATGTTTAATACCAACATAATTTTATTGTTACGACATTCTACTCTGTTATAGAACTATGTTGTAAATCCAAAATCTTATACTTCTGCTGCATTAAATGCTTTTTAAAAAACTCTTGATATAATTATTTTTTCAATGCAGCAGTGAGAACTGAATTTACCAATTCCAGTATATTTACGCGATATAACATACTTAATTTGCATAGTTAATGTACTATGGCGCATGGGAAAATAAAAACAGGAACAGTTTATGTAATTTATAGCCTATTTAAAAGTGCAACAATATACAAAAGCTAAAAACTAAGCAATTTTTCTACTTAGACGCAATATGTTCTAGAGATTATAGTTTCTAAGCAAAATAAAGAATTTTTAGCATATTATAGAGTGTGCCAGAAATTTCGTACAACCGTTCACTGAAAAAATTGGAAAGATACGCAACGTAATGGGCCAATTCGTGACAAAGCTGATTTATTCCCTTACGTCTCAAACGCTGTACGGTGGGGACACCAATCGTTCTGCGGTCAACGCATAAAACACTTACTATTTTAGATCTTTGTTTCCAAGCCAACTCTGACGCCGTTCTTTCTTTAATCATCTATAATAATGATAGAAAATTATATAATTAATTATGTAATGATAGAAATTAATTATATAAATATAGAAATTATATAATGATAGAAAATCCGTATTATTAACGTACTGTGCCCAAAATCCGTAGATCTACGGATTAATCAGTAGTTCTGGCAACACTGTCTCCGGCAACCACTCACTCTGTCGACTGAAAGCAGAGCCTGCAGAATTACGGTACAGTATTCTTTATCAGCTGCGCTGTAAAAAATTATCAGCGTGCAGCGGCGCAGAGCTAAACTTAATCTAGGAATTCTCGGACAGGCTGACGGTAACACCAGCTACATCTCGGACAGGTTTTGTGCCACAAACTCGCCCATAAGTCGCCCATACAACGATAAACAAATGTTAATTGAATTATCTAAAAAATATATAATATATAATATGTAAAAGTGCGCAACGCTGTGCCGGTCGAGCTTAATCACGTGACTAAAAGTTTATTTGGTATCATCTATACTTGCATTACCTATATTTTCCAGATAAAATATATTTTTTTAGTAATTCCATATAAATGCTTATGTATGTCTAGTCTAGGTACCTACTGTTTATGACTAAGATCTATTGTGAAAATTGCTTTAAGTAATATAAAAACGTAGTACTTGTTAATAATTCTGATATTTCTGATCATCATTGTTTATTGTTCGAATAGTTTGAATAACGAATAGGTGATAATATTTGTTCATTGGTTATTATATACCTGTGAAATATGTCAATTTTTAACCGACATCTATCGCTAAATCTAAATTTATTATATTTTTACCAAAATTATTAAAATGGAAGAAATATGTGTTAACCTAGTAAAATAAAATCTATTTTAATAAAATTTAGCTAAAATACTAACACAGTAGAATTTCGATAGTTCGGACACATATCGGAACAGCTACTGCCGAATTAACGAAGTATCCGGATTACTGGAGGAATATTTTTATAATGTTATTGTTTCATATTTTTTTGTTTCCAACTTAAACTTAAAATTTAAACACATTTTTATTTAAACCAAAACGCAAAACCCTTTATAAAACAAATTAAAACTTCTTGTTCTTCTTAAAAATTTTATTGTGCTTATTGTATGCACCTATATGTTATATGCACCCATAAGATAACTTAATTACTACTTACTACACTATCAATATAATAGTAGTACATAAAAATGTCAACAAATATGAAATTAACTAGCGTGTACCAGCGACTTCGTTCGCGTCGAATTAATCATTTGTAATGGTGATGATAAAGCAAAGCAAGAATTTCCATTAACATACAAACTGGATAAAATTCTCACATTTATGTCAGCATGAGAAAAAACAATATGGCGATATTATTATATAACTTGGTAATATTTGAGGGGTAGTTTCATCTCGTTGGAATTTCGAAAAATCCGTTTGTCAAAAATAAGCTTTTTACGTCAAGCAGTTTAAGCAGAATCGTGGTTAAGAAATTACCCAACTTTTTGGAACACCCTGTATGATTTTTTAAAAACTTTCAAAATATGTAAAAAACCAAATAGATTATGCTTGTCCAAGCGTTTTCCCGAAAGACTAACCGTTTTTTAAATAACAAATATTGTAATATTTGAGGGACGTTTTCACCCTCTTGGGATTTGAGATTCGAGAAACCCCTCCTTATCGAAGCTCTACACTCGACAGTCAATCCGTTTGCCAAAAATCAGCTTTAAACGTCAAGCAGTTTAAGCAGAATCCTAATTACTCAATGGTCATATTTTATGAAACACCCTGTATAAATTTATAAAAAATCTTAAAATATGTAAAACAACAAAATAAAATATACGTGTTTAAGAGCTTTTCTGAAAAACTCACCGGTTTTTAAATAAAAAAATATTTTAATATTTGAGGGATAGTTTCACCCCCTTAGAATTAGAGTTTTTTAGACCAGATTTTTCGAAACATCCTGTATACATTTTTAAAAAATCTTAAAATATGATATAATAATAAAAAAACAAAATAAAATATACGTGTTTAAGCGTTTTTTCGGAAACTTGACCGTTTTTTAAATAAAAAATATTGTAATATTTGAGGGGTGGTTTCACCCTCTTGGAACTGGAATTTCGAAAAATCCCTTCTTATCGAACCTCTACACCCTAGAATCAACCTGTATGTCAGTCACTTAAGGATTTTATTATATTAGTATAGATATTTAATTTGAATTGAATTGAATTAAATGATTTTAATTCCCGGAATGAATGATTTTATTGACCGGATTGAATTAAATGATTTTAAAAAAATCGATCGATTTTTATCTGCATACATACTTATCCATTTTGCTGCCTCAACAGCCTTCTTTTTTACTCCTTTTAAAACTATCTTACGTAGAAACATCGTTTTCTTTTACCTAGTAAATACTTTTTGATAAAGATTTTACAGTATTGATAAGTTTCATTTTCAACACAACATTGTTATCCTCTGTTTCACTTAAGTCGTCATTTGTTTCCTTTGTTTTCAATGCCTAGTATTTTCTCTTTTCAATTTGTCTCTGCCTGATTATACTCTTCAGTCAAACCAGAGACAAATTCTTTTTCTCCTTAAGTTCATTTACATTTTTTATATATGGTTTAATTTTTTTTATTTGTTCTTGGTAAATATGATTTTTTGTTGTTGGTATTTCTGTTTTTTTATATATGACATATTAAATTTCGGCAAACAGCAAAAAATGGAATGTTACGCATGGAACAGAAAATTTTACTCCTTCCTTGTCAATGCAATCCAATGTTTTTTTTTTCGGCATTTCTTCAGCAAGAGTCGTTCAGCAATATAGGATACCCCTGCCTCCTGTCCTACAAAGGAAAGAGTATCTACATACTGCATCTACCCGTCCACCATCCAAGAAAAATGCGGACTCTCATACATTTGCCTTTCAGTATTGTTAGCGTCCATAATAAAGAGGTAAAAATATCAAAATTGTCCGGTTGATGCGCGTCTGAATTAGAGAAGTTCTACTTGTTACTATAATGACAAAGTTTATTCTCTAAAATTTGGTCATTATAAATTAGAATTAATATGCATTAAAATAAAATTTATTTTACTAATAGTGCCTCTTCTCAACGAACATTGGCGATAACTACAGCAAATTCTCGTCTTTCTCTTGTTCTGTCGAGAAAATAATAATAATAAATGAGTAAAGAATAGTAATACTTGTTAAAGGCATTTTTTAATTTACTATCTAAACAGTATCCTTGAATCTACTTTATTTGTTCTGTAGTCTTTCCCATACATTCTTAAGCTTTAAATTGTTCATTCATACATTAATAAAATTCTCTAATTACTGAGTCATAATTTAATTCTAGTTGAATCTGCCTTGTGCGCTTATTGTGTATATTGTGTATCTCGGCGGTCTTTTTTATTACAAGTTGGGAATTTATCTTTGTTTTCTTTGTTCCTTTGGTTCGGCTGTTATATTTTATTTAAATATTCAATTTTTTTTAGTCAAACTATACATATAATAAATAATTATTCAAATTACAGACCATAAGTGACATTATTCCGACAAAAGTATATTGTTTTATTAGGAGTAAAAATGATACTTGTTGGAGCCAGGCTTATGTTTGATATACAGACGAGGCACAAAAAGTAATTTTTACTCCGAATAGAACATGCTATATCTTTTCAAACGCCACACATAATTTTTTAAACAATTTCAAACCTTCCTAATCATATAAAAATATTTATATAACTTTTAAAAGTAATATATTGTAATTAATTATATATCGAGAAACTATGGTTACGCTCGTTGAATTTAACACTTTATGTCAGTTTAATAATATATTTTTCGTACTTTTGTGCTTAGGCGTAAAAGTGTTTTACTTTTATGCCTAGGCGTTAAAATGACTTTTTATATTTACAGTCAAGTCGCAAAAATTAATAGGTAACTTTTGTGAAATTTGAAAAAATACATATTTAATATGATACTAAATTTATATTATATGTCATCCATTCTTTAATAAAACATTAATAATATTAATACATGGCAAATTCATTATCTACAATATTGGTTATTGCTTTCATGTTTATTAACTCATCAGAAACTAATTTCAGATACTCAATATATCTCTTATTACGAGTAAACAGTTTGTTTGAATAAAAGTAAAGTACACAAAGAGAGAGTTGATTTACGTATTTTATCTAAAACATATGCTGGAATATCGTGACACGAGTCCAAAATGGATACAAATCTATTTACTCAAATAAGTCAAGATCAGGGTTCTTTCGTTAAGGTTAAAAAAAATATACAATATTTCAATTTCAATTTGTATATGGTATGCATTGGTCCTATTTTTCTCATAGGTATGCTCTATTTTTTTTAAGTATTTCATAAGTTTTAAATAATGTACTCTTATTAAGTTACTTACTATATTTTTAACATTTAAAATAAAAATATTTCTTGCCATATAACTGCTATTTTGTAAAATATCCAGCTTCCAAAAGTAGGTTTATGTAGGCTCTTTGTAGTTGGGGCCCATTATTGTCTATTATTGGCTATGCGGGCCCAAGTTATCCCTGCCAATTTCCTAATATCATGGTCCCATCTCAGGTTGGTCTTCTTCTATGTCTCTTAATTCCTCGTGGGTACCATGTTGATGTCATTTTTGTGGTCCATCTATTGTCCGTTCTTCTTGCCAGGTGTTCTGCCCATTACCATTTGAGGAATTTGACTCTATGATGATGACATCTATTACCTGGGTCTTTTGTCGTATCCAATCTATTCTTTTACGGTCTCTCGTGGTTATTCCAAGCATATTTCGTTCCATTGAACGTTGTGCGAAGTACGGCTAAACGATTAGATTTTACAAATTGTAAGTTTTGGGTTCATTGAAGGACTATTAAAACTACAATTTAAAAATATTTATACACATATAGAGTGTCCCAAATAAATAAAAAATATCAAAGTTGTATTTTTAAATGGAACACCCTGTATATTATTACATTTTTAGTTTCTACTGATTAAAATAAAAGTGAAATTTGATAAAGGTTTATTACACTTAAACCTTACCGTTTTTGAAATATTTTTCAATTTTGTGAAATTGCAGTCAAAATTCTAAGGCTTCATTTCTCCAAGGGTATCAAAGTTTTTAATACTAAATATTTACTGAAGTTTATTTATTGATCAGTTATTGTTTTGCAAAATTATACTACCTTATACTGAGTGTCTAAAATTTTATTTTAAATAATTACTAGCTTTAAACGAAGCAATAACTTGTATAATTTAAATGAACACCCTGTATATTTTATGAGAATCAGATGCACAATTTAATTGTCTATCAAATTGTATTATACAATTTTTTACCTATCTCTTCAAGTTTCCGTAGAAAATGCATTTTCTTGTAATTTAGAACTCATTTATCAATATACCCATGGAATACTAACATTTTAGATTATTCTTAAAGATGTACCAAATTTTTAAAGAGTACAGGTATTAATATGGTCGATATAGTTTTTTTTTTTTTCATTAAAAAATAAAAAACTGTTTAAATATTTGTTAAAGAGGACCAGTTAATATAATTCCAGTATTCAAACTACATTAATTGACTGTTTGCGTTGATTAATAATAATTGCTCCAAATACTAAAAAACTGAATTTTGTATGTGTATTAGACAGTGGGGTAAAAACTAACACCTTAAAAATGATATTTCATTCTTTGACAAATGCTTATTTATAACAACAGAGACATTCATTTTAATATTATTATATTATTATATTGACTTCTGATTCAAATCCACATTTATTTAGAATAATTTATTAACGAAACATAATTAAGTATGTAATTAATTAGTATTTGGGCGAAAATAATGGTGGTATATTTAATTAATGGTATACTCTTTATAAATATTTAAATAATTTTCTTTTTATATAGTTGGCTAGTAATATTATCATTTTGCTAAAAACGATAATATTACTAGCCTGTACATTTTGTAGATTTGTTGTTTTAAACAATCTACAATGTCAATATTCCATGGGTATATTGATAATTGAGGTCTAAATTATAAGAAAATGCATTTTCTACGAAAACTGGAAGGATAGATAAAAGTGGTATAATACAATTTGATAGACAATTAAATTGTGCATCTGATTCTCCTAAAACATACAGGGCGTTCCATTTAAATTAAACAAGTTATTGCCGTTTAATGCTAGGAATTATTTAAAATAAAATTTTCGAGTATGAAGTAGTATTATTTTTATTATTGCAACACAATAACTGATCAATAAATAAACTTCAGTAAATATTTAGTATTAAAAACTTTGATCCCTTTGGAGAAATGAAGCCTTAAAATTTTTACTGCAATTTCACAAAATTGAAAATATTTCAAAACGGTAAGGTTTAAGTGTAATAAACCTTAATCAAATTTACCTTTATTTTAATCGTAGAAACTAAAAATGCAATAATATACAGGGTGTTCCGTTTAAAAAATACAACTTTGATATTTTTACTTATTTGGGACACTCTGTATCTTGTAAAAATATTTTTAAATTGTAGCTCTAATAGTCCTTCAACGAACCCAAAACTTACAATTTGTAAAAATATTCATATAGCTACTAATACCCGTGTCGTATGTGGTGAACAACCCTGAAAAACAATATACTATATAAAATAGAAAACTTAAATGTGAAAAAATCCAAAAAAGCACTAACATAAATTGAAAAAAAAAATCAATTAAAAGAATAAAAACTACAGTTACTAAAATTCACAAAATAATTTAGTCAAAATCTGTGCGATAAGACCTCGTCAAAAGATTAAAATGCGTTTTTACAAGAATCTTAATCAGTTGACTGCAAAAAGACTCGTAAGGCTAGGTTATGTTAGGTCCCTGCCCCTGATACCCTCAGAAAGAATATTGAAAATTTAATGGCCTAGTATCCCGGTCTATTGTGCCATCCCTTCAATCGCAAGTACAGAGGTATTATTTTATTACGAGTGTCATAACTGTGCACGCCCGTGTGCGTCTGTAGATGCTCAGTTCTTGGTTCAAGTATACTTGGACCGTGTCAACCTGCCTTATTACTGATATATTACCCGAAAAAAGGGTAATGATACCACAGTTGTAAAAAAGTAGCCTACTATTTCGTTTTCTAATTTTTAAATTTAAGAGTCTATTACGCTGTACTGTTCGGGTCGCTCTCAGGGGTCGGGTAAAGCGGGTGTGTGGCCGAAGAAAATATATATTATATTTCAGAAATCTGCCTAAGGCTTAGCCCGATCCTGTCGTGTTAAGCCACATCCAAAATTCCAAACACACGTGCTTTGATTAAGGCTTGATTAAGGTTTGCAGAGCTTCAGCATTTGCCATAAAATAGCGAGCAATTTGTTACAAAACCATATAAATTATATATCACTGTAATCACAAAACTTCAATCTATTTCCGTATTGTAACAGAATTTTAAATTATGTCTTTATTTTCGAGAAAATTTAGTCCAAACATAAGGAATATTTTGTTGATGTTTGACCATCAAAATCTTAAAAATAAAAAAGTTGTCTAAAAATGTGCTACAATACGGATATAATATAATCCTTTATCTTTAATTTTGTTCTTAATTTGTGTAAAAATACCTAGCCAGTTTTACGTAAAACGTTAAATGCCGAACGCTTATTTTGTTACTTTTATTCGGACTAATTATTAGTAGAATAATATTGCCGTGCAATTACCATGTCATTAATAATTACTATAAAAATGAAGATGTGTAATATTGACACAGTCATTATAATTATTATTGTTGAAAGGTAATTGATTAGGTAAATTTTTTTAACAAATTTGTTGAATATGTGTTTCCACTACATAAAATAACTGACTTCGTTTTAAACGAGATCTCACATTTTTGTAGTGGAAGAACTGATGATAGTGGAGAAACTGTTGAGACACTAGTCATTTTTATACATTATATGGTTTTGATACTGTATTTTCTATTTGATACAGATAAAAATCTTGTCCCTAATTCGTGGTAATGAAAATTGTTTTTATGACGATGTGCAAACGAGTCAAATTTCCTGTGCGCAAAAATAAACTCGCGTAAAATAACAATAAACAGCGTAATAGAGAGATATCGCTAAACCGAATAGCGTGCATGGACGTTAATAAGGCCAGGTGTTATTTCCTTTACGTGAGGTGGTATTAACTCTCTTCATTTAAGCTACATGCACACTGGTGCGATCACGGCCGCGATCACGATCACGATCAAGGCAGCAATAAAGTGTTTTTACACTTAAATCCTTGATCGTGATTGTGATCGCGGCCGTGATCGCGCCAGTGTACGTACAGCTTTATAGTTATCGGATCGGAAAGAATTCTGATCGCGTCGCGTCCGCTATTTAAACTTAACCTAACTTTGAATTTAAAACTTTGAAATTGTTTTGTTTACTAGGTATTTTAAAACTAAAGGGCTAAAGTGCTTATTTCCAGTGCTTTATTGTTCAAGCAAACACGCTGAGTAGATAGTTATTTGACTGAAATAATAAATTTGGTAAATTTTTATTTTTTAAATTAATTATAAATTTTTCTGCGAAAAAATGATACACAGAAACATTTCAAATTTTTGATTTCAGTCTAATAACTATTTAGTCAACATAGATTTCAGTCTAATAACCATTTATGTCAATGATGACAGGTATTCATAATTTCGATTGCAAATATCTCGAGAACCATTACCTACTCGTAGCGATTTCTACCAAGAGACCATTTTACGTAAAAAAAGTCGTAAATGTATATTTTTTTACTTAGTAGTTTTATATAGGTACGGACGAACTTGTTACTCGTCAAACCAGTTAAAAATAGGTAGGTGGCGCCCTCTACAAGTAGGAGTCATATTGCCATCAAAATGAAATTTTTCACGTTAAAAAACTTCCAGACGCCAATTTTCATCCAAATATTGACGTTACTTCATAAATTATTTGGAAAAAATCAAGGTCTGCCAGTGGGTTTAGGGCAACAAGCAACAAATTCTCTTAGAAGGGCTAAGTCGTCATCTGCTCTAAACCTAAGACTCTTTATAGGTTCTTTAGTATTGGAAGAGGTGGAATCCATATTTTGGGCCATATTTATTTAATTAAAACTAATCCCCCAGCTACTTAAATATGAAATTACCTAATAAAACTAAAGCAATAATTCAAAAAAATTCAAACATAACCTAAAATAAAAGATCTCGCCGGCCGGCTCCGATTGTCAAATACCCACACATGCCCATTTAAGCAATTTTTAAACGTTATCAGAGGTTATTTAGAAAGAGCGCTTGGTGTAATTGATCCGCAAATTACGTCAGGCGGTAACGTTATTAGCGGTTAGCGTTAGTTGCGTTAAAAATTGACTCGCGCATATCGTAACCATGATAAGGTACGGGTAAATACTGGATGACGCTATTCGGTTTTCCGATATCTCTCTAATAACTGTGCCGGTCAGGCGCTGTGCACAATTTTAGAGGCCATAAGTGGGCGTGTTATGTGCGCAAAATAGTCACCTAACTAGTGCCCGATTCCGAAAATTGGAACCACGAAAAACAATATAGAAAAAACAAAGATTATAATCTGTATAATCTGTGCTATATACTTACTATTGAGATATCATTTCTCTTCGGACTTTAGTATTTGATGAGTATGACCTCCTAAATTGTATTTATTTTTTAATTACAAGTAATAAGCATATTTTGTTTAAAAACGAAAAAATGCGTAATTAGTAATGTTATTTTAGTTTAAAATTTATATATGATTATAATTGCAATTTATTTATTATAAAAGTTGAGTACTTGCAGGAAACACGGTGCATACTTTTATAAATAATAAATAAAAGATCGCTTGGTATGCCGATCACGTTTTCCTTTGTATAGCTTCTTTTGTTCTGTCTGTGGAAGCCACATGCATCTTAAATAAGATTATCCGTCGTAACAAATTAAATAAATACTAATTCCAACACAAAGCGCAGCGGTCAAGGTGTGTCGTTGAATATCGCGGAAAATAAGGCTTAGCATAAGGATTTATGGAAATGGAAATAATATTGTTTCATGACATTCTTGGTGTTAATTTTAGTAACTTAGAGTACTAAAATTAACATCATCACGCTTTAGTAACTGTTCTCCAAGTCTAACTTTACTAATCATACATATCGTATATAGTATGTATATCGTATAGTATATATATGTATATATATCGTACATAGTACGTCGATCCATTCTGTAGCTACGGGGCATCCGTAAGGGGGGAATCGAATTTCTCTGTTAGCCGCTAATTATAATGGGCATGCTATAAATATTTTAGATATACTCTGTTTTTTTTTCTCAGGTAAGATTTCCACAGACGATTACAGAAAAAAAAGCAGATCACTTCCATACCAATCCATTTATTTCACTAAAAAAAGTTTCTAATATTTTTTAAGTTAACTATGGATGGGTTTATAAGTAAATACGTCGTGCGCCGTCTCCTGTTGTTTTTAACCAGTTTTATTGGTTTATTTCAAAAACGACAGATCATATTTCAATATTATAGGTTTGACGCAACGATGAACGACAAACGAACTCCGATGCGTATGAACTCGACTTATTTTGAGAGTTGTCAAACTCTTGCCAAATTATAGGTTATAATTTTCTGTCAAATTATGTCAAATAGAAATGATAAATATTTTGCATTTTGCATTTTGGACTATGTTGTTACTTATGTTTCGTGTTTTTTAAAATTAAGTGGAGGAAAACTCGAGGAAAAATTAAGTGTTGACCCAGACCATAGTTTACAGTTAATATTCGGTGCCCAGAGACCGCCAGAAACACAGTTTGCCAGAGAGTTGTATTAGCCTCAAATAAAGTTGTATACCATCTCGTATATGGTACCAAAAACTGGAGTATCTGTAAAATAACATCACACGATAGGTAAATAATTAATGAAATAATACCTTTTTGGTACTAGCAGAAAAAATTAAGGTTAAAGTTAATTAACCAAGATTAGATTTTTTCAGTTTTATATAGTTTTTTTTCAGAATATTTTGAAGGAATCACTGGTCACTCAAAATTTAAATATATTAATTATGCGTTCCAATTGTACCAACTTATTTCTTTGTAAAATAAAATAAACTACTTTGAAATTAAAATGACAGACACATCTATCACTGTCAAGGATTTTGTCACTGGACAGACTATAACATTACTTACTTTCAAAAATTTCCAAGAATAAATATTAGCTAAGAATATTTAGCCAAGAGTCATATTCCAATCAAAATTCAAGTTTTTTTCTGGGGATGCTCAGCAGTACTTCGAGTGGGCCTGGCACCCCCGGACCCCTGTAGTTACGCCGAATTATGTCATCTGAAATATTTCCCGACTTGTTAGACACTTTAGACAGACTACTAATATTACTACTAAGATGTGTACTATAATATTATAATAACCTTATGTAGTTGTAAAAATTCTGGATTACATTGTTCAAGACCTTGTATTATCAAGTATGTATAAGTTTCCGGTTATATCTAAATAATTTTATTATTTAGGGTTTAAATTATCTGCATAACAATTTCGAAAATGTTTAAATAACTAATCAATTATTAAATAATACTTTGTTGTAAGCCGACGCGACGCCTCTATTTAAATGGATTTTAGATTTGTTATTTTTTTTATTTTTGTTGCTCTAAAATAATGTCAAACAGTTTAGTATTAATGCGTATATCTTGTATTAACACTGACAACTTATTCATCTTCTTAAATACTTCTTGCACGCCACTCTAAAATTATATTATTTTCTAGACTAAAAACTTTTAAACATGTTATTATGTTGAAAAAGTATTCTTAAAAATGATTTTTTCTATACCGGGTACGTCTCAAAAGTGGCTCACCCCTATAACTTCTTTATTTTTTCAGATAAAAAAATAACGATATTTGCTATGTTAGTATATGAAATTAAGATTGATTGACGTATTCAATTGTTTTCGGTCACATCCTGTTTCACCGGATTTTTAAATGAAACTCTCGGTATTTTTTACTTTATTCGATAGAAAATGACACTCTGAATCGAATGACATATTATACGTCAAATTTTGACATATTCGCTCAAAAACAAATTGTATTTTAACTATCAATCTAGAGTGCCATGGTTGTGTTAAAATCACTAATTTTTAATCAAGGAGCCTTGGAAAAATAGATTTGATCGTCTAATGTTTTTAGTTGTCCTGGCCGCTTAAAAGATGCCCAAATCGCATTTTTAATTTCAGTTACGTATTGGCAGAAAATATTTTGGAGAGTGCAACTACTCTTTTCCTTCTACTTTGATAATACAGGATAATCCGAACTGTATTCCGGAAACTTCGGCAAACATATTCTGCAGATAAAAATAAGTAAAAAGTTCGTATAAATGTATGAGATACAGGGTGTAGAAGTCTCATTTTTATTTCGATGTTGCCAAATAATTTAATGTAAGTGATGTCAATATTCGGATGAAAATTGGTGTCTGGGAGTTTTGTGAGACGAGAAATTTGATTTTGATGTCAATATGACTCCCTACTAGTAGAGGGCGCAACCTCGAAGAGTAATAACTTTTCGTCCGTACCTGTATAAAACTACTGAGTAAAAAAAAATATGCATCTACGACGTTTTTTAGGTAAAAAATTTCGGTTGGTTAAAAATCGCTCCAAATAATGGTTTAAAAATTACTCCACAAATTTAATTTTTTTTTCTCAAAAACAGTTTATGTTAGATATAGGGTGTTTGATATCAAAATTCAAAAAATTTTTCAGAGAATTTAAATATGTAATGACAAATGGGGGTCAACTTCCGGTATTTCTGGAAGTGCCTCCATATTCAAAATATGTTTAATAGACAGTTCTCGTTGTGAAACAATGATGTGCAAAAAAACTCTGATATAAATATAGCAGTTATCTAGAAACTTCTAATACACGCTCAGCCTGTATATTAGAAATATATTCTTCAAATAATAATCTCTTATCTTCAATTTATCAGATATAATCCCGTTATTTCTTCTTCTGTGTTCATTTATAACATTAGAAGAATAGAACATTTAGCCTGTTTCAAACGTCGATTTATACACATTTTATTTTTATTTATACACGGCGGCGTACAAGCAGGTCATCGGGAATATTTCCAGGGGCCAATTAGAAAATGGCGGCCGAAACACGCAGCGATTTCATATCGCAACGTCACGCACAATTACGGCCATAATGGCCCTATTACCAAGGGCGTCCGTTAAAATTCCCCTTTTTTCTGTTTCGGTAAGAATGTACATGCATGCTATATAGCAAGATAAGAATTCTTGACGTTAAGCACCGCTACAGCGGATGTATTTTTAGATTCGTGAACGGGACACATTCTTACTTAAAATTATGTATATGTCACATATTTTTATTGTACAAATATTTAAAATATGTAGCATATTTACACCTTCGATTTTTTTTTCAAAATAATTAAAAGATTTTAGTCCTATGCCTGTAGAAATAAATAAACTTGGAGGATCTCCAAAGCATTTATGGAATGTTGGATCCAGAAAAACGAACCGTCATAAGTTATTTCTGACATCACATTTTTTGTCCCAATTTAAGCAACCCTGCGAGGGGTGTCTCACTTGGGTAAAAGAGTTTCCTAGATATTTTAATTTTGTGATTTTGCGTCAGTAGATCTTTATTATTTAAAAAAAGGGGGGTGGCTGTGTGATATACCTTTTGTTAATTTAATAAAAATTAAAGATTGTAGAGTAAAATACTCAACGGTAATAAAGAGACACGCGTTTAAAACATTTTAATTATTACAGAATTAAAACTAGATATAAACTTATATTTATGTGACAAAAATTAGCTACATGAAATCAAATGCTCAAAATGCTTCCTTTCCTATTAACTGTATAAAATGATTATCTTTTCAAAAGGATCTTTTTATTTTAAAAGGCATATGTAAAGTTCTACCTCGAAAAGCAGTTACAATAATTTCTCTCATGTTGTCGACAATAGTTGGTCGAGTTTTGTAAACACTGTCTTTAACATATCCCCATAAAGAAACCCAGACTAGATAAAATCAGGAGCATTTAAGTATTCTATTAATTGGTGAATGCATTCACCACCTATAGAATCATGTCAATTCTCTCTGATGTAGGACACGTTTGAATTTTCGGCAAATTTGTGAGAATTTTTTTTTGTTTTAACTGACACAAAATGATAACTAGTTGTTAAAGTTGGGCTAATTAGACAGCTATGTTGAAGTAACGTCAGACATATCACAGCCACCTAGATTTTATGAAATAATAAAGATCTACTCCAGATCAAATCATATAAATGAAAATATATAGGAAAATCTTGGTTTGAGGGGTAGGCAACCTTAACAGTATTTGGAAGAGACATGAAATCTCCATTGAATATCGGAATAATATACTGGGTTAATCATTTAAAATAAAAGAATAACATGCTTTTAAAGGTGACCAATGTTCAATATTAATTTTGTCTCACCCTGTATAACTTTTCGGATCAAGTTCTAATTTGATTTAAACTACAATAGTTAATTTAGTTATATATTAGGCTATACCGGGTAAATTCAATTTAGGCAGCTTTTATTGTAATTTAAAATTGTTATTTATTTCTAGGAAATGTTAAATATGTCAAAAACTTACATTTTAGTCATATATTTCTCTTATAAAACTAACCCTTATTTTCTCCCAGAATCCGAAAATCAATTAATATATAGGGTGTTTCTATTACAAAAAACACTACTTTGATATGTAACTTTTTGGGGACGCCCTGTAGAACTCTCTATATTTTTAAAACGTGCTCTGAATTAACCTACATATGCTCACAAAACTTCATTTCAATACAAACTATCGTTCTCTTTCGAGCCTCCGCGGCGTATGAAATGCGCCACCCTATACAGGGTGGACCATTTTGGTTGTTTCTATAGGGTATCTAGGATACCGTAAGAAATATTCAAATTTTGATACTGCAGCCTCGGGTTCTTTTTTTTGAAAAATCTCAATGCAGCAAACGGATCGTGGCTATCTTGATCGGTTTCGAAGCTACAGGGGATTCACAAATTTTGTACTTTTTTGAAGATGTTCGATAGTTTGTTTATTTCAGCAACTACGCAAAAATGAATTATACATTCTAAAGGCACTTTTCTGTGTTGAATGCAGTGGTGTAGTCAGACTTTTCGAAAAAAAATATTTTTTTAGATTTTAACTATACTTCTGTTTTTTTAAATAGAACCCCTGTATATTTTTAAATTTCCTGATTCAGCTTGGCATGGGCTTCTCGAAAATATATAACACTCTATACTTCTTTTCACTATTAACCTCAACATTTCAAATTTTTCTTAAAATATCCAGTTAGTATAGTAGGCCGTGCCGAGTAACAAAGTAAACGGTTGTCATGTTGATCGGCACATACCTTTGATAGATGCGTGACATTTCATTTCGACAGATTGAAGTGTGTGTATTTTAAATAATAAAAAATGAGTAAATTTGAAAATTTTGAAAATATAAAATGTTAGAATGTTATATTGAGTCTAACAAACATAAGCAAATGACAGCTGATTTATATTTTGAGCGGTATTTTGAGCGCAAGCAACCAAACCCAGCCATTTTTTAAAAGGTCAGAAAATAGTTTAATCCTAGCAACCTAGGTCACCTGATATCACTCTCTTCGACTTCTTTCTCTGGGGCTTTCTAAAAAACGAAATTTATTAGAAGAGTTACAAGATAGTTTTGTTGTGGCTTTGCAAAGTGTAACCAACATGCACATTCGAAATGCTGTTAGAGGCGGCGTGCAGAAACGGTGCCAACTCCGTCTAGATAATAATGGGCAGCAGTTTAAACATTTAATGTAGTCTTTGTGTTTTTTTAATTTTTATATTAACTGAGAAGCCCGATTGAAGTAACCTGTTGAGTTTGTATTAAAATATGTTCTTTTGTTTCTGTCACACTTATTTTTTATTTGCTTCGTATTTTTCGAATTTATTTAATTGCTAATACATGGATTAATTTGAACGTAGATATTCGCTTGTTTCCTTTAATACTCGGCATTACCTACCAAGAGGAAAGTCGATATCTTTAAATAAATTGGAATTTTAAAGTTAATAGTGGAAATAAATATATAGTGTTATATATTTTCGAGAAGCCCATGCCAAGTTGAATCAGTAAATTTAGAAATATACAGGGAATTGTATTTTAAAAAAACATAAGTATAGTTAATATCTAAAAAAATATTTTTTTCGAAAAGTCTGACTACGCCACTGCATTCTACACAGAAACGTGCCTTTAGAATGTTTAATTCATTTTTGCCTAGTTGTTGAAATAAACAAACTATCGAACATCTTCTAAAAGTACAAAATTTGAGAATCCCCCTGTAGCTTCGAAACCGATCAAGATAACCACGATCCGTTTGTGGCATTGTGATTTTTTCTTCCGAACCGAGACTGCAGTATCAAAATTTGAATATTTCTCACGGTTTCCTAGATACCCTATAGAAACAACCAAAATGATCCACCCTGTACATATTACTTTCCTTCACAGCAAAAATAAATACTTTACTACTTCAAGTCAAACCTAACACCTTTTGACCTAAAGGCAGATGCACATCTCTCTAATGAATCTAATTTGAATAATTAGTGACCACACCGCCTAGAACTAAACACAGTAGTTAAGCTAGGTGGCAAATCCACATCACTTTAGCCACTGAATAGTAAATTCAGTTTCCTTAAAACGAGAATGTCATTAACATACCTAACGATTTCATTGCTAAAGCACATTCTGGGTGGCTGCTGATCTACTGTTTGACGATGATTCAATTATAATATTATCTTAAATTTTCCATTGT
>NW_022146260.1:0-13337 GCF_002938485.1 Sitophilus oryzae | reverse complement strand
TTTACTTTTGCATTGTACATTTGAAACTTTTTTTTAAGGCAATTTGTAAAACATTATATTTAATTATTGAGTTTGCATGTTCTGGTTAAGTTGAGTAGCTATTGCAGCTAGACTACGCCAGACTTGCAATTTCGTTACCGTCTTATGTATATTTTTTTTCTGTAAAATAAAGGCAATTTATTATTATTATTATTATTTCATAGCCATCGCTGACGCCGTTTTTATTCGATCATACGATATAAATTACAGCAACTAGTAGGTAATCCTAAAGATAAAACAAATTCACTGGAAAGTTGGGTACTTAAAGTTTCATGGAAGGAATATACTCAAAAATATGTTGGACAAACTAGAGTGTCAATAATAACTTATTACTGCATTATTAAATATCTAATTTTTGTATCAAAATTGAATAGCACTTACCTTCGATGTAGTAATAAGTAATGCTTTTGTCGATTTAAAAATTACTTTGCGCTGCTTAAATTTTGGCGAAATATTAAAAAATATGAAATTTCAGACATGGTTATGCTTCTTTGAGCATTTCAATATAACCTTTAATTTTGTTGTCAAATAATCATGAAAAAACTTAAACAATAATTTTCGTAGTTTTATTTTGTGGTATGTTGTCATTTAATTTGTAATTGATATAAAATTAGATGTGTAATTCTATATTAAAGCTAATAGGGAATGACTAATAAAATAAAAAATAATAAAAAATTCTTTTTATTTCAGAATAGAATAATTTCTATGTTGACTAATAAAATATTGACCATTTTCTTTACAAATTTTGGAATTTTTTTTGTTATAGAATTACCAGTGTTTGATATTATTTTTATTTGTGTCACTAGAAGATTGAACGATCTTTTATAAATATTAATGGTTGTGTTATTGTTAAGATTTATTTAAGTTGATAAAATAATATATTGCCACAAAACTTAAAATGATGTGACTTTAAAAAAATATTGTCTTTATTTTGTTTGTTTAAAATGCTTAGTCAGAAATCTGGTTAAGGTGGTCATATTATTTTTATACCGGGTGGGTCTCAAAAGTGGATCACCCCCTATAACTTTTTTATTTTTTCATATGTCGACTTTTGACATTTTTGCTTAAACCAAAATTGTCAAAATTACTTTTCACGTAAGCATACAAATACAATATGATCGAGAAAAAAAACGGCGTCAGCGATGGCTATGAAATGAAGATTGCTGTCATTTTATATGTAAAATTATATGGGGAATATCTCAATTTTTTCAAATGGAACGAGGGCGGCTCATTAGCACATTTGGAAAAATTGGTATTCCGAGTCATACTTTGTTGTCTTTGTAACACTTGGTATTCCGAGTCATATTTTCGTTACGAACCGCAAATCATAATTTCAAATAAACCATATGCGAAAATGTAAAAATTTGACATATTGTCGCGACCTAGCTTGGGGATTGTTCGCTAGGCTCGCTATACCAGGTCCTCTATTTTAATCAGACAACCATTAGAACAATATCCATTTATTAAATATACAACTACATACATAACAAATAAGTGTAGTAAAAAAATGAGTGTTACAAAGCTTCCGTTGCTTTGTCTGTCATTTTCACATTGGTTTATATTAAAAATTAAAAACAACATATTTGAACATGATTGCAACAACTAACCGACTGACGACATTAGACGATTGCATATTATAATCCCACACTAACCGTGTTCATATTTTTCAGATTTCAACGTTAGAAATTCGTGTTGTCTTCAAAAATATACGCAAATCTATTAAATAAGAGGTTAATTTGCACTGTCGTTAAATAACATGTAGGCAGACGAAATTTTCTAAATTTTTAGTCATCCAGTGTTTTTCCGTTTACATTATTTTCAATATAAACAATGGAAAATTTAAGATAATATTATAATTGAATCATCGTCAAACAGTAGATCAGCAGCCACCCAGAATGTGCTTTAGCAATGAAATCGTTAGGTATGTTAATGACATTCTCGTTTTAAGGAAACTGAATTTACTATTCAGTGGCTAAAGTGATGTGGATTTGCCACCTAGCTTAACTACTGTGTTTAGTTCTAGGCGGTGTGGTCACTAATTATTCAAATTAGATTCATTAGAGAGATGTGCATCTGCCTTTAGGTCAAAAGGTGTTAGGTTTGACTTGAAGTAGTAAAGTATTTATTTTTGCTGTGAAGGAAAGTAATATGTACAGGGTGGATCATTTTGGTTGTTTCTATAGGGTATCTAGGAAACCGTGAGAAATATTCAAATTTTGATACTGCAGTCTCGGTTCGAAGAAAAATCACAATGCCACAAACGGATCGTGGTTATCTTGATCGGTTTCGAAGCTACAGGGGATTCTCAAATTTTGTACTTTTAGAAGATGTTCGATAGTTTGTTTATTTCAACAACTAGGCAAAAATGAATTAAACATTCTAAAGGCACGTTTCTGTGTAGAATGCAGTGGCGTAGTCAGACTTTTCGAAAAAAATATTTTTAGATATTAACTATACTTATGTTTTTTAAAATACAATTCCCCTGTATATTTCTAAATTTACTGATTCAACTTGGCATGGGCTTCTCGAAAATATATAACACTATATATTTATTTCCACTATTAACTTTAAAATTCCAATTTATTTAAAGATATCGACTTTCCTCTTGGTAGGTAATGCCGAGTATTAAAGGAAACAAGCGAATATCTACGTTCAAATTAATCCATGTATTAGCAATTAAATAAATTCGAAAAATACGAAGCAAATAAAAAATAAGTGTGACAGAAACAAAAGAACATATTTTAATACAAACTCAACAGGTTACTTCAATCGGGCTTCTCAGTTAATATAAAAATTAAAAAAACACAAAGACTACATTAAATGTTTAAACTGCTGCCCATTATTATCTAGACGGAGTTGGCACCGTTTCTGCACGCCGCCTCTAACAGCATTTCGAATGTGCATGTTGGTTACACTTTGCAAAGCCACAACAAAACTATCTTGTAACTCTTCTAATAAATTTCGTTTTTTAGAAAGCCCCAGAGAAAGAAGTCGAAGAGAGTGATATCAGGTGACCTAGGTTGCTAGGATTAAACTATTTTCTGACCTTTTAAAAATGGCTGGGTTTGGTTGCTTGCGCTCAAAATACCGCTCAAAATATAAATCAGCTGTCATTTGCTTATGTTTGTTAGACTCAATATAACATTCTAACATTTTATATTTCTCAAAATTTTCAAATTTACTCATTTTTTTATTATTTAAAATACACACACTTCAATCTGTCGAAATGAAATGTCACGCATCTATCAAAGGTATGTGCCGATCAACATGACAACCGTTTACTTTGTTACTCGGCACGGCCTACTATACTAACTGGATATTTTAAGAAAAATTTGAAATGTTGAGGTTAATAGTGAAAAGAAGTATAGAGTGTTATATATTTTCGAGAAGCCCATGCCAAGCTGAATCAGGAAATTTAAAAATATACAGGGGGTTCTATTTAAAAAACAGAAGTATAGTTAAAATCTAAAAAAAATATTTTTTTCGAAAAAAGTCTGACTACACCACTGCATTCAACACAGAAAAGTGCCTTTAGAATGTATAATTCATTTTTGCGTAGTTGCTGAAATAAACAAACTATCGAACATCTTCAAAAAGTACAAAATTTGTGAATCCCCCTGTAGCTTCGAAACCGATCAAGATAGCCACGATCCGTTTGCTGCATTGAGATTTTTTCAAAAAAAGAACCCGAGGCTGCAGTATCAAAATTTGAATATTTCTTACGGTATCCTAGATACCCTATAGAAACAACCAAAATGGTCCACCCTGTATAGGGTGGCGCATTTCATACGCCGCGGAGGCTCGAAAGAGAACGATAGTTTGTATTGAAATGAAGTTTTGTGAGCATATGTAGGTTAATTCAGAGCACGTTTTAAAAATATAGAGAGTTCTACAGGGCGTCCCCAAAAAAGTTACATATCAAAGTAGTGTTTTTTGTAATAGAAACACCCTATATATTAATTGATTTTCGGATTCTGGGAGAAAAATAAGGGTTAGTTTTATAAGAGAAATATATGACTAAAATGTAAGTTTTTTGACATATTTAACATTTCCTAGAAATAAATAACAATTTTTAAATTACAATAAAAGCTGCCTAAATTGAATTTACCCGGTATAGCCTAATATATAACTAAATTAACTATTGTAGTTTAAATCAAATTAGAACTTGATCCGAAAAGTTATACAGGGTGAGACAAAATTAATATTGAACATTGGTCACCTTTAAAAGCATCTTACTCTTTTATTTTAAATGATTAACCCAGTATATTATTCCGATATTCAATGGAGATTTCATGTCTCTTCCAAATACTGTTAAGGTTGCCTACCCCTCAAACCATGATTTTCCTATATATTTTCATTTATATGATTTGATATGGAGTAGATCTTTATTATTTGATAAAATCTAGGTGGCTGTGATATGTCTGACGTTACTTCAACATAGCTGTCTAATTAGCCCAACTTTAACAACTAGTTATCATTTTGTGTCAGTTAAAACAAAAAAAAAATTCTCACAAATTTGCCGAAAATTCAAACGTATCCTACATCAGAGAGAACTGACATGATTCTATTAGGTGGTGAATGCATTCACCAATTAATAGAATATTTAAATGCTCCTGATTTTATCTAGTCTGGGTTTCTTTATGGGGATATGTTAAAGACAGTGTTTACAAAACTCGACCAACTATTGTCGACAACATGAGAGAAATTATTGTACCTGCTTTTCGAGGTAGAACTTTACATATGCCTTTTAAAATAAAAAGATCCTTTTGAAAAGATAATCATTTTATACAGTTAATAGGAAAGGAAGCATTTTGAGCATTTGATTTCATGTAGCTAATTTTTGTCACATAAATATAGGTTTATATCTAGTTTTAATTCTGTAATAATTAAAATGTTTTAAACGTGTGTCTCTTTATTACCGTTGAGTATTTTACTCTACAATCTTTAATTTTTATTAAATTAACAAAAGGTATATCACACAACCCTTTTTTTTAAATAATTAAGATCTACTGATGCAAAATCACAAAAATTAAAATATCTAGGAAACTCTTTTACCCAAGTGAGACACCCCTCGCAGGGTTGCTTAAATTGGGACAAAAAATGTGATGTCAAAAATTACTTAAGACGTTTCGTGTTTCTGGAACCAACATTCCACAAATGCTTTAGAGATCCTCCAAGTTTATTTATTTCTATAGGCATAGGGCTAAAATCTTTTAATTATTTTGAAAAAAAATCGAAGGTGTAAATATGCTACATATTTTAAATATTTGTACAATAAAAATATTTGACATATACATAATTTTAAGTAAGAATGTGTCCCGTTCACGAATCTAAAAATACATCCGCTGTAGCGGTGCTTAACGTCAAGAATTCTTATCTTGCTATATAGCATGCATGTAATTCTTACCGAAACAGAAAAAGGGGAATTTTAACGGACGCCCTTGGTAATAGGGCCATTATGGCCGTAATTGTGCGTGACGTTGCGATATGAAATCGCTGCGTGTTTCGGCCGCCATTTTCTAATTGGCCCCTGGAAATATTCCCGATGACCTGCTTGTACGAAGCCGTAGAATAATGTGTATAAATCGACGTTTGAAACAGGTTAAATGTTCTATTCTTCTAATGTTATAAATGGGCACAGAAGAAGAAATAACGGGATTATATCTGATAAATTGAAGATAAGAGATTATTATTTGAAGAATATATTTCTAATATACAGGCTGAGCGTGTATTAGAAGTTTCTAGATAACTGCTACATTTATATCAGAGTTTTTTTGCACATCATTGTTTCACAACGAGAACTGTCTATTAAACATATTTTGAATATGGAGGAACTTCCAGAAATACCGGAAGTTGACCGCCATTTGTCATTACATATTTAAATTCTCTGAAAAATTTTGTGAATTTTGATATCAAACACCCTATATCTAACATAAACTGTTTTTGAGAAAAAAAAATTAAATTTGTGGAGTAATTTTTAAACCATTATTTGGAGCGATTTTTAACCAACCGAAATTTTTTACCTAAAAAACGTCGTAGATGCATATTTTTTTTTACTCAGTAGTTTTATACAGGTACGGACGAAAAGTTATTACTCTGCAAAGAAGTTAGAAATATGAGTAGAAGTCATATTGACATCAAAATCAACTTTCTCATGTCAAAAAACTCCCAGACAACAATTTTCATCCAAATATTGACATCACTTACATTAAATTATTTGGCAAATATCGAAATAAAAATGAGACTTCTACACCCTGTATCTCATACATTTATACGAACTTTTTTACTTATTTTTATCTGCAGAATATGTTTCTGCCGAAGTTTCCGGAATACAGTTCGGATTATCTTGTATTATCAAAGTAGAAGGAAAAGAGTAGTTAGTTGCACTCTGCCAAATATTTTCTGCCAGTTTTTACAATCTGACGAATATCGGCAGATTGCAGAGCGTTTCAGTTGAGTTTCGTCCTTCGACCTGCGAGGTTCGAGTGTTGCGTCCATATACTTAAAATAAAATATAGACTGAGCATTTCATTCATAAATAGCTGGAACATGCGGTCAGACAATGTCTTGTCATTGTTTTAGGTTATAACGCGTGCGACACGAGCGATAGATAGGTTGTCTCTGTCGTAACGGCCGTTCCCTGACGA
This sequence comes from Sitophilus oryzae, assembly GCF_002938485.1. NCBI lineage: Eukaryota > Metazoa > Arthropoda > Insecta > Coleoptera > Curculionidae > Sitophilus > Sitophilus oryzae. The sequence goes on along the minus strand of NW_022146260.1, from coordinate 6,651 downwards.
CTCTGCCGAGAAACACAACACTGTCTTTCGTTTCTCAAGTACACATGAACTCTTTGTATCATAGCCGGATAATTTTTTTATTTTAATGAAGCTATAATTAAATTAGAAATATATCGTATTTAAACTTTTTTATATTTTATTAAGATTTAGGACAGGTTTTTTAAATAAAAGTTTAGAAAAAACGTCTTAGAGTCCAAAAAGGATAAAAATAATAAAATACACGTCATAGAAGAAATTTTATAATCGAAATTACGTAATTTTTGAAATTAATAATAAATTATTAATTTTAGTCAAACATTTACAACCCCTAATATTAATCAAAACAGGATCTATTCCACAGATATAATAGAATCGGCGACAGGGAGAAAAAAAAAATATGATTGTTGTAATTTTATTTCTGGTTAAGTGATGTCTTATTATGTAAATTAGAGAAAACATAAACCTGTTCCATTAAAGCAAGGAAGGTGATAGAAAGTGGATAAAATGAAAACTACATTTATTTAACTCGGTACTGTCTTCATTATACCGGGTGCGTCCCAAAAGTGGCTCATCCCCATAATTTTTTTATATTTTCAAATAAAAAAAACAAGATTTAGTATGTTAGTATATAACATAAATTAGGATTGATTGACGCATTCAATTGTTTTTGGTCACTTCCTGTTTCACCGGAAATGACTATAACTTTTAATTTTTAAAGGGCACCCTTGGTATATTTCTACTTTATTCGATGGAAAATGACACTCTGAATAGAATGACATATATCATATGTCAACTTTTGACATTTTTGCATATGGTTTAATTGTAATTGTAACACGCGGTTCATAACGACAATTTGACTCGAAATACCAAGTGTGTGGTATCAATATATTCATAAAAAAATGCTTTTTCCAAATATGCTAATGAGTCACCCTTGTTCCATTTGAAAAAATTGACACATGTATGATTAAAATACGATTTGTACATCTTTTAACCGGCCTAGACAAGACACGAAACCTATTAGACGATCAAAATTATTTTTCCAAGGCTCCTTGATTAAAACTTAGTGTTTTTAACAACACCATGGCACCCCGGATTGAAATTTAAAATACGATTTGTTTTTAAGCGACAATGTCAAAAGTTGACATATGATATGTCATTCTATTCAGAGTGTCATTTTCTATCGAATAAAGTAGCAATATACCGAGGGTGCCTTTAAAAATCAAGATGTAATCATATCGGTGAAACAGGAAGAGACCAAAAACAATTGAATACGTCAATAAATCCTAATTTATGTCATATACCTACTAACATACAAATCTGTGTTTTTTATCTGAAAAAATAAAAAAAGTTATAGGGGTGAGCCACTTTTGAGACGACCCGGTATATTAAAAAATATTGTTTCATAATGTAATATCATTTTAAAATTCTAGTATGTTATTTTAGATTCTAAAGATAATTTTAGAATAAACCGGAATATATTTTTAATAAAAACATTATTAATTATTAACAGGGTTATAATTATGATTCTGTTACAATGTAAGTAAGTAAACAACGTAATGTAAGAGAAAAAATTCAGATTTTACATTTTACTAAAATATTATCTAAATAAGCGCCTTTCTACAACAACGCCATTGACTCCTAATGGGTAAATTGAGAGTTTCAAGACTTAAATGAATTATTTAAGTCAAATTTTTCTTGCAAATTTGGCACTGGCGAACCATATTTTATAGTTCTTGAACAGAAAAAGTCAATAAAATAAACACTTAAGGACTACAAGCTAAGAAAATGCGTTAATACAGCCGGGAACATAGCGGCAACAAAGCTTTACCGCACACGTGCGACGCGTACTACAAGGTAATAAATGAATGAATAGGCTCCCTCGCCTCTAATCGGTGTTGTCATATTGTAAAGAACTTATCCTTTTTAAACAGTATCCAACTTATAATTTAGTAGTATAAGGACTATTTAATACATCTATGGAATATTAAAACCTACTTTATTAAACTGTAGTATTAATATCTCAATATGTGTATAACAAGAAAAAACATATTGATAATATTAAAGACGTGACAACATAGGCTGGATGAGGAAGGCTCGGTCGACTGTACCCAGAAGTAAACATGTGTACAAAAAATATTGTTTGTCCGCGTTGAGATGTAAATAGTGTAGTCTATATTTTATTTTAAGTCTATGGTTGCGTCCCAGCACAGAGACGGATTGACAAAAAATTAGTGCCTTAATCTGTGCTGCTATTGGTTGTAGTAATAATTCAAAAAATTGTTTTTTTTGAGAGTTATTTGTCATCATGTTTTTGTTCAGGTTAATTTTCTCATGACAGATTACAATTTAATAATTTGATATTATTTTCATTTAAACCTCAATTTTTTATCAATTTTACATTTGACAACCATCCCTTGCTTGCTGTTTAACGAACTGCACCATCATTGAACAAATATTTGCTAGTACCGAAAGTACCGAAAAAAACTGGAAATACCGGTTCCTTAGAGGCATAGTACCGAAATTACCGGTTCCGAAAAACAGCTCCGATTCCGTAAACGCTATAACGTACCATAACCGTTAATTTCCCTATACAGGGTGAGTCTTAAATAAGTGCAAATATTTTTAGGGGTAGAATATTTTGGCCCCAGAAATATGATGACTTTTCTGCGCATTTTTTTTAAAGCTAGAATTTTTTTTAGGTTTTACTGAAAAAACATAATTTCTTGATAATATGGTAGGTAACTAGGATTCAGAACCTGAAATTCCCGGTTCTTTTGAGATATGAAAGAACCGGGACTCGAAATTATTAATTCCCGGTTCATTCGGTACCTTCGGGACTCGGTAACAATAACTAAAAAAATATTCTTTTATTACGTGATAAAGTAGTGATGCTATTTCTCATTGTTCTTGCTTCTTTTCTCTTTCTGTAATGTTTATTAGCAATTATTAAAGTTTAAAAATATGCTATTTTATTATTTAGTACAACGTGTTGTTCAATGTATTAGTTATCCAATGAAAATCACCTAACCGATGTATTACTAAAAAACAAACACATTAATGTTAAAATTAAATTTGTTTTAAATTTTAAAAAAATTGTAGAAAATCTTTGAAATAGATAATAATATAAAAAATATGTCATTATGTATTTTTTCCGCATTTCTTCCCATCAGAAGATTTTTCAGATACAGAAGAATTGTTACTTACATGAATTGTGGAAATATTCTGTTTTCAAGCAATTTTTTTTATTGTATTTTATTGTGAATTCATATTTTCCTAAATACATCTCTATGAAACTATGGCGAGGGCCACGACTATACTTTGCCTAGTACATAGACAACGTCTATACAGCTACGTCAGTGGTCACGGGACGCGAGAACAAGGTCATATAAAGTGGCAGAAAAAGAACAAAGGATTTGACAAGGAGTAAAGCTACTAGTTTCCTTATACTATGGTATTATATTATATTGCGATAGACATGGCGATGGCGTCCGTTATAAATTAAACAAAATGAATGGATATCAATATACAGAGTGTCCCAGGCTGAGCGTACATTAGAAGTTTCTAGAAAACCACAATATCTAGATCGGAGATTTTTTGCACATCATTGTTTTACAACGAGATCTATCAACGAGATCAAAAAAAACTACCTGTCAAAAAAAAATTGTATAGCCTAAAAGTAAAATTTAGTGATTGCTACACTTACTGTGGCTTAAAGAGAAGACATGTAACTATCTATTTCAAAAATTAAAATGTTCAAATGTCATATGATAATGACGGTAGCTGTCATGGAATTGAGCGATTAAAAAGTTATCATAAATCATTTTTTTCAAATGGAAACCTACTTTTTTATTTCACTAGTGAAAAGATTTTACAATTCGTTACTTTTTAACTATACATGTTTCTATACCAAAAATAAATCGTTTTTAAGTTATTTAAGATTTAGTTTGAAAACGTATATTTTTCTTGATTTTATCTAGCTTCCTTTGACATTAAAAGTCAAAAAGTCAGACAATTTATTTCCATCTGCCAGAAAACAAATTATTTGAATTTCTTATATTGTAAATACTGTTGCCCTTAAAAGTTTAAAAAGTGTATTTATAAAAATATATCTCGTATTTTCGCTCCTTAGTGATATCTAATAGTTGATATTAATTATATTAATAATGTACTGTATCAACCCTGAAAAAAAACAACGCAAATGTAACTTGCAAATGATGATCGTTAACATACTGCTTTTTGAACAAAGTGTCACAATACGACATGGCCAGATCTATTGTTTTACATCATTTGATGTTTAAAGTCATAGGCTACTTGTTAAAATCAACAAAAAAATATACGCTTTAAAACTAAATTTTAAATAACTTAAAAACGATTTATTTTAGGTATAGGAACATGTATAGTCAAAAAGTAACGAATTGAAAAGCCTTTTCACTAGTAAAATAAAAAAAGTGGGTTTCCATTTGAAAAAAATTATTTATGATACTTTTTTAATCGCTCAATTCCATGACAGCTGCAGCCATTATTATATGACATTGAAACAATTTAATTTTTGAAATAGATAGCCACATGTCTTCTCTTTATGGCACAGTGGCTGTGGTAATCACTAATTTTGACGTTTAGACTATACACATGTTTTTGGCAGGCAGTTTTTTTCGTCCAAAAGTTTTAAATATTTTTTTTTCTCAAAAACGGTTAACGTTAGGTATAGAGTTTGATATCAAAATTAATAAAATTTTACAGAGAATTTAAGTATGTAATAAAAAATGGGGTCACCCATTTAAAATAAGAACGTTGTCGTCAACTTCCGGTATTTCCGGAAGTGCCGCTATATTGAAAATATTTTTAATCGATAGATCTCCTGAAACAATCATGCGCAAAAAATCTCCGGTCTAGATATTGTGGTTCTCTAGAAACTACTAATGCACGCTCAGCCGGGGACACCCTGTATACCAACCATGAAAAAATCAGAGAAAAAAGGACTGAACTACTTATTGATCACTATGCCCTAATCAGAATAATACTAAATCTTTGTCGCATTCCCCGCATAGCCCATTACCGGAAGAAATCCGGGTAATAACATTTTGTTGCCCAATCTATTAGAAGAGAAAGAAAGAACGGGCATTGCGCCACGACTTCAAAGACGCATTCCGCCGACTCTGCCCGCCGCACCACCGAACGCTCGAACGTTCGATTTGCGGAAATTCTTTTGCATTTCCAAACGGCTTCCAATGACCGTTTTTGCATAGAAATGGCCACCTTTTGTTCGACGAAAGCGAACATTAGGCACGTACGAGACGACGGTCGTGGCGCGATTGTGCGACGCCCGTCTAGTTCGGAGAAGGGCCCGATTCGTTTTGTGTTGCACTTGAATGGGAGGTTTGTTGGGTGTTTCCCGTTTTGTTTAGATATTCTCAGAGTTTGTCTTTCAGACATAACTTAAGTCAAATTATTATATTAAATTGTTCCAAACAAATATACAGGGTGTCACAGAAATAAGTGCAAGTATCTTAACTGGTAGTATATTTCAGCCTCAGAAACACGCCTGAGATTTTTTTGCGAAAAAAAAATTTGAAAATTTGGAATTTTTTGCAAATTTTTTTAGTTTTAAGTTAAAAAAACATAATTTCTTGATAATATGGCAACATAGGTAGTAAATTAAATTTACATGAAAGAAAATCCAGAAAAGATCAAGTGGTTCTCAAAATTTAAGCAAAAAAGCATTTTTTGTTTAAATTTTTAAAGTAAAATAACTTGGTTATTTTGGACTTATTTGAAAAATGGTAAAGAGAAAAAATGTTTCTTTTGACCAGATCTACCACCCCTTAAAATACTTGCACTTATTTCTGGGACACCCTGTATTATATACAGGGTGGCGCACCTCATTCGCCTCTGTTGATTATACGAAAACGGAAAGATGAAGAAACAAAATATTTTATGGGTATGTGTGGGAAGGCAATGTGCATAATTTAAAATTATTTTGAAATGTACAGGGTGTGTCAGAACTAAGATCCATAACAAAGTTATATTTTTTCTTATGAAACACCCCGTATTCTATTTCATTTTTGGAGTCTTGGACATAAAATGAGGCATTTATTATAAGGGTTTAATATGTTTAAAAGCTTTGGTTTTTGAAATGTTTAAAGATATTTAAATATGCATGCTATATATAATAAAAAAGTTTGATTGCTTTGTTGCAAATGCAACACTATGTATTTTTTTAAATAAGCCGAAGTAGATTTAAATGCTCTTTCAAACTATATTAGGGTTTCCTATACCGACCTATCTAGCTCAGATTTTGAATAAATGCGATTTTTTCATAAAATTGTAATCAAGATAGTTGGTGTCGCCTTGGAAAGTAATCAGTTATTCCACGCTTTGCTGAACATAAATGAATCAATATTTATATGTCTTTTCATAAAGATATGGTTTATATAATAAAAATACTCGTATATATCTAAGTAATGACATACTTCATTTAAACTTTCCCTTCAGTCCGAAATTGTCACAAATTTTTCTCCAAACAGCTCAATAAAAAAATACAACTTCCGGAAAGCCAATTACCCCCTTCTATATGAGCGTCTTTGCAATACAAATTGGGAAATCTTGAAGAATGCTGAATGTAACCACGTATACAGGATTATCAGTACAATAATGGATGAGTATATACCAATC
>NW_022146259.1:0-2435 GCF_002938485.1 Sitophilus oryzae | reverse complement strand
TCAACTAACCAAAGATTTTTGTTAAAAAATTTACAACAGAATCCCACATATGTTGTCATTATAGCTGGGAGGTTATTGCTAATAATCTCTACTCTTTTTTATGAAACTGTAATGATCTATGTATAATTCTTAAACAAAAAAAATACCTCAAATCAATATGATTATTCCGAAGGTGGCATTGTAAGCGGCCTTTTCTTGTATATGTTTTGTCGCAATGCAGACAAGCAAACATCTGTCGTTCTTCAGGTACCAAGTGAGTTTTCTTGTGGCTGTTAAAATTGGACTTACTTGTTGTTTGATAGCTACATGTGGAACATTTCATTAGTCATTATAGCTGGGAGGTTATTGCTAATAATCTCTACTCTTTTTTATGAAACTGTAATGATCTATGTATAATTCTTAAACAAAAAAAAAATACCTCAAATCAATATGATTATTCCGAAGGTGGCATTGTAAGCGTCCTTTTCTTGTATATGTTTTGTCGCAATGCAGACAAGCAAACATCTGTCGTTCTTCAGGTGCCAAGTGAGTTTTCTTGTGGCTGTTAAAATTGGACTTATATGTTGTTTGATAGCTACATGTGGAACATCTATAGACCTCTTTCTGCAATTCCTCCAACTGTCGTTCTTCCCGTGCCAAGTGAATTTTCTTGTGCTTATAAAAACTGGGGTGATATGGCGTTTGGAAGCCACATTTGGAACATCTATAGATCTTTTTCTGCGATTCCTTAAATGTCTTCGCCCTAATAGTACAATTTTTAAATATTAGTCTTCTAACTCTATAAAACATACTTTTTCAAACATATATTCAATTCTATACCACAGATTATACAGATTACAATCTTTGTTTTTTCTTTATTGTTTTTCGTGGTTCCAATTTTCGGGATCGGGCACTAGTTAGGTGACTAGTTTGCGCACATAGCACGCCCACTTATGGCCTCTAAAATTGTGCACAGCGCCTGACCGGCACAGTTATTAGAGAGATATCGGAAAACCGAATAGCGTCATCCAGTATTTACGCGTACCTTATCATGGTTATGATATGCGCAAGTCAATTTTTAACGCAACACCCGCTAATAACGTTACCGCCTGACGTAATTTGCGGATCAATTACACCATAATTACACCAAGCGCTCTTTCTAAATAACCTCTGATAACGTTTAAAAATTGCTTACATTGGCATGTGCGGGTATTTGACAACCGGAGCCGGCCGGCGAGATCTTTTATTTTAGGTTATGTTTGAATTGTTTTGAATTATTGCTTTAGTTTTATTAGGTAATTTGATATTTAAGTAGTTGGGATTAGTTTTAATTAAATAAATATAGCCCAAAATATGGATTCCGCCTCTTCCAATACTAAAGAACCTATAAAGAGTCTTAGGTTTACAGCAGATGACGACATAGCCCTTCTAAGAGAATCTGTTGCTTGTTGCCCTAAACCCACTGGCAGACGTTGAACAATAAAGCACTGGAAATAAGCACTTTAGCCCTTTAGTTTTAAAATACCTAGTAAACAAAACAATGTCAAAGTTTGAAATTCAAAGTTAGGTTAAGTTTAAATAGCGGACGCGATGCGAACAGAATTCTTTCCGATCCGATAACTATAAATGAAGAGAGTTAATACCACCTCACGTAAAGAAAATAACACCTGGCCTTATTAACGTCCATGCACGCACAATTTTTGTTTTACTGAAAAGTTCCAAGCGAAAACAGTCAGAAAATCTTATCAACTAAAAATATTTAAGGAATATGCTTAGTTTCGGTATTTATTTTTTTTTCTTGGGATAATTAAAATTCACGTAAAATAAAAGCTCTTTCAGCATTTGGCAACAGTGTTACACTGAAAACTCTATGAAATAAAACACCATGTATCTGCCCGCGCAAGCGTGTTACTGTCCAACCCTGTTGTCACTTACCCTCTTTCTTCTTGAGGGACTTCTCGCTCTACTAGCCTTCTAGAAAAAAAAATTACACTAAATCACCACAATACACCAAAACACTTTTACTTTTACACTGTCACTTTAGTTAGTTCATAATCAACTGCTGATGATGCTAACATGGTTAGCGAAACGCGCGTCCAGTGTAAAAGTAAAAAGTGTTTTGGTGTATTGTGGTGATTTAGTGTAATTTTATTTTGCTGTGTAACACCAAAGGTTCCAACCCTCAACTGTAGCCTTCTAGAAGTATTAATTCTATTACATCCCACTAGTCAACTCGCATACCCAACGTTGCCGTTCGTTGTCCCTTAATTTCGCAGTTCTGCACGAGCATAAACGATAATCGGTCGGGTATTTCTCGTGTAATCTAAACAAAAAAAACTTACCCCAGAGACTAACCAAGGCAATTAAAATACGCCTAAGGCGTATATTGATTACTATTACCAACAACTATAAGTAAATAAAAAAATAAAAACAGCTGTAAAAAAATAAAAAAATTT
>NW_022146258.1:0-24849 GCF_002938485.1 Sitophilus oryzae | reverse complement strand
GGATGGCGAAGAAAAACAGAAGGAAGAGGCTGATGGTCTGTCGGATAGATTAGCTTTAGACCGAGTGTTTGACAGGAAAAGAAAAACGAAATTAATGGTTATTTTAAAGGTCTATTATATTCCACATACTATGAATATAATAGACTTATTGATTTTCATAAAGCATGAGACACGGTAAAATTAGCATCAATAACAGGCGTACTGAAGCAGTGTACGCCAAATTTTATAGAATATACAGTTTATACCAAATAAACTTTTAGTCACGTGATTAATAATTAAACTTGACCGGCACAGCGATACCCACTGTTGCTTATTTTCTTTTAATCAAAATATTTTAGGAAACAAAAATAAATTAATTATAAATATATATAAAAAGTTATTATTTACATAAACAAAAATCACCTCCTTAACAATACTTAAGGGACAAAAAGGTTCATTATTACCGCTTTTCCGTTCAAAATAATCTAATAAAGTTGCGATGAGTTTTTTACGGCTATTAAACTATCTTGTACACTTCCTACTAAAAGAGGTTCTTAATGCACAGAGCAACCACCTGAATCCCAAGCACAAAATTTAAATTCCATTTAGTCAGTACAGCCAGTATATGTTGCCATGGTTGGCAAAAATAAATTTAAAAATCGCGCCCTTGATTTATTGATATCAAATATATACACAGTAATGTCACCACAACTACGAAACTTCACGAAACAAGTAACAACAGGCGAAATTAATATAGACAGAGGAGTTCGACAAGAGGACACCATTTTGCCTACACTTTTAATAGCTGTCCCAATGAAATCCGTACCTTGGGAGAATAGATGGATCAATGTCGATGGCAGAAGACTGTCACACAAATATCTACCATGAAAAACTAATGCTTGAAGTATTCCTCCTCATCAAAACGCTCCGGAAGTGAAACCCAAATAATGTCAAATCTAGTGTTTGCAAAACACATCAGAATAGGCAATTCATTAATACTGCGTAGAGTAGGTTTGAGATGGTCTGTAAATTACAAGACACATTTAAAAGTCATTAAATCTGCCTGAAGAGAAAAATATACGAACAATGTATGTTACCGGTAATAACATGTGAAGCGGAAATGCTGACATTAACAAAAAAAAGTCAGCAGATAATCTGAGAGTAGGACAAAGAGCAATGGAGAGAGCCATGCTTGGATATAAAGAAATTTGCTGGAAACTGGATAATGACGCCCCAGAATCACGAGAGATATGGAGGAACTTAGAGAAAACCTATGTCCTATGTACCTATAAGAGGTGAACAGTGACGATGATGACGATAACGAAAACTGTTCATTCTTAAACTAACGTTAAAACTTCAAAAGACACACAAGAAGTCACCCGTGTCTTCAAATATGGATGGAACATGGGATCAGAAACACAATTCTACTTAGACTACGCCAATAGAAAAAGATAATAAATGAATTATAGCAAGAAATTATATTAAAGACGTGATATGCATTTTTGCAAAGTGAATACTAAACGTAACCATATCAGAATGTCTGCGGAAAATAGTGTGGAAAAACCCCTTCCCCATGCGAACAGACACCAAAATTAAAATTTATTAGACCTGCATCAGACCAATAATGACATATATGGCATAGACCCCAGAGGAAAAAAACAAAGCTAGCATGTAAAGAGTCGCTGAAATGAAGAACTTAAGAATCATAATGGGGAAGACTAGAAGAGACAGAATTAGAAACACAAATATCAGACAACAATGTGGAATACAGGGCGTAGTGAAATGGGGTAGGCAATGAAAAAGACAATGGTTCGCACACGTAAGACGCATGGAAAAAAACAGGCTACCACGCATAGCTCTTGAAGGGAAACCCATGGGTAAGAGACAGCCGGGAAGACCTCCAAAAAGATGGATAAACAGTTGGCAGTCCATCTCCGAAGAACTCCTACAGAGGCAACAGATCGACTATAGATTTAAATAGTAGAAGAAGAAGAATACTAAACGAGATAAATGGTTAATGGTTTGGAACTAAAAAATTCGTTAATTTTAAAAACAAAAGTAAAAAAAAATCGTATAATAGAAAGAAAAAAACTAACAAAGATATAAATCAGGTTATAACTTCATTAGAAACAAAATACTACATTTTATAAGAATATTATAATTAAAAATAAACTATAAGTATAGGTACAAAATAATATTGACTTACTCCACACACTTGTTTTCAGCGTCCAGTGAATTACACGATCTAGAAAAAAAAAGAAAAAATAATAATATTAAAGATTTTTTTAAATATATTTAAAAACCGAATGGTACCTGTATCAATTACATTTCTATTTCTTTTAATGTTTGACTTGCTAACGAAATACCACAAAAAAGAAAACATCTAAATTTATAAAGATTAGTCATCTCAAAAGACTATAAAAAGCGAGAAAGCCAAAAAAATCAAATTAATTTAGGTACTTTATCAAAAAAACGACCATGTTTTTTTGGATAAATATAGGGCATCAAGTACGTGACTAGAAATATACCATGCTCCAATGTATAAAAAAAGACAAAAAAGGAAAAATACATTATTAAATAATGAAGGTAAAACAAGAAAAAAAGTTAAAAGTATTACTGTTGATACACACTCTTGCATGAGAAAACAAAGCAAAGAAATAAAATGTATTTCTTCTGTATGGTTTTTCAGAGAACCTATAAAATGATCAAATAACTTCTATTATTCTTTTTGTTTTATGATCACATTCATGAGTGTTATTATTTATGATTAATATATTTTTACTGCAACATTTTCAAAATATAAAATATATAATAGTTATTATATCAATGCCAAAAAAGAATAAAAGAATATACCGGGTGCGTTTCAAAAGTGGCTCACTCCTATAACTTATTTTTTCAGATAAAAAAACGTGGTTTGGTATATTAGTATATGACATGAATTAAGATTAATTGACGTATTCAATTGTTTTTGGTCACTTCCTGTTTCCCCGGAAATGACTACAACTTTAGATTTTTAAATAGCACCCTCGTTGTATTTCTACTTTATTCAATAGAAAATGACACTTTGAATAGAATTACATAAATCGTCGGTGAAATGTGATAAACTGCTAATTCGATTATTTCTAATTTTACAGGAGAGCAAAAAAACGATATAAAAGAATATGTACACATGTAGGAAGTATTTTCATGCGTTAATATGATAAAGAGATAAGAATTTTATTTGCTGGGAAACAATATAACTCAATATTTCCTGTTACATCATTTTTTTCAGACACAATATGGAGATAGCAGATATTCGTCTTGCAGAAATAAGAAATAAAAATATACCTCTGGAGATAGCAACCTTTATTGTTTGAAATTTTGAAAATGGAATTGAATATTACCCAAACAGATTTAGAAATAATCAGTTAAATTTAAAAAATATGATATTCATAACCATATATTTATAATATCGTCGGTCTAGAAGCAAAACATACAAGTCCAAAAACGAATAAATTTTTAATGCATTTTAAAGATCTGATGTAGCAGCATTTTGAACTTAATAAATATCAAAATAATTTAAAAATTAAAATTATAATTCTTAGAAGATATGGTAGAATCCTTCCATGCTTATCTTAATTTTTATACAACGGTAGTAGACCGAGTTTGGAAAACAGTGCGTGATTTTATTAAATTTTTATTACTTTTCTTCTCCTTATTTTTTTAATTTTTATAAAAATTATGTATCATTTACGTGGAAAAACGTTGAAAAAAATAAAACTGATTAGGTGTTATGGAAATTCTTGTGGTTATTTGGTATTATGGTTATTTAAACTATTTAGTATTTATAGCACGCCGATGAATTGCTCCTTTACGGATAGTCCGTATTTACAGAACGGATCGACGCAGGGTCGGACTAGCCATATTATATACTGGCCGTATGTATATATCTATTAAGAGGGCCCCAGCCTTCGTGGGCCCCCTTTTTAGTTCATTATTTATTCTTAACAATATTTGCTTTTGCATTGCATTATGGCATTTGCATTGCATTGGTTTACCTTGCATTAGGGTAGTTCCCTGATTTCTATACAGGGTGAGTCTTAAATAAGTGCAAATATTTTCAGGGCTGGTAAATCCCGATAAAAGAAACATAATATTTTCTCTTTACCAAATTTTCAAGAAAAAAAATTTCGCCCAAAAAATCTCATAATCGTGTTTCTTGGGTCGAAATATACTACCCCTAAAAATATTTGCATTTATTTAAGACTCACCCTGTATATAATAGGGAAAAATTGACCAAAACGTAAAGCGAAAAAATAGGCAAAAAAATCCACACGGGCCCCTTCTTACATTGCCACCCGGGCCCCTTTGGCCTAGTGCGACCCTGAATCGAAGTACTGTCCTAAAGAAACATACGAGTAAGAATCCGTGTGTTTGCTTTAGCGTGATTGTAACGGAAATTATGGACTTAGGTGGCTATTTCAGGTCACTGCGAGTTAGCAGATATTATTGAGTTAAAATTGCAAATTTCGTTTAATGGGAAAAAATGTATTTGCTTTTCCTACTTATTTTTCTCTTTCTAATGGTATAAACAAACTTATTAACGCAAAAAATGGAGTTAGCAGGTTATCACGTTTCAGTGATGAAATATCATATTATATCAACTTTTGACATTTTCGTATATGCATGGTTTATTTCAAATTTCACATGCGGTTCATACCGACAATTTTTGACTCGAAACACCAAGTGTTTGGCATCAAAGTTATGTCAGGGTAAGAAAATGCTTTTTCCAAATATGATAATGAGCCACCTTTGTTCCATTTCAAAAAATTGAGATATGATTAAAAATAAGATTTGGGCATCTTTTTAACCAGCCAGGACCAGACACAAAAAACATTAGACGATCCAATCTAGTTTTCCAAAGCCCCTTGATTAAAATTTAGTGTTTTTAACGTAGCCAATGGCATTCCAGATTGAAATTTAAAATACGATTTGTTTTTAAGCGAAAATGACAAAAGTTGACATATGATATGTCATTCTATCCAGAATGTCATTTTTTATAGAATAATAAAAAGTAGAAATATACCGAGGGTGCCATTTAATAATCAAAAGTTGTAGTCATTTCCGGTGAAGCAGGTAGTGACCAAAAACAATTGAATACGTCAATCAATTCTAACTGATGTCATATAGTAATATACCAAATCTCGTTCTGTAATCTGAAAAACTAAAAAAGTTATAGGGGTGAGCCACTTTCGAGACGCACCCGGTATAGAAAATCAATTAATTAAAGTCTCTACAGACATGGATAATAACATTTAGTTGATAATGTACCTAAAAATTATCTAATGCGTTTTCACAGTAAAGTTTTCTAAAAGAATAAAACTATATAGAAGACGTATCAGGTTCCAAGAAGTTACGTAGAATTAAAGTCCTAACTTCATTGAGAAACAACTTATTTAGAAACTCGTCCAAAAGTTCGTTAGTGGTTAAAACGAATAGTGACCGTAATGGTAAAATACTTTTGCAGAACTTTAATTCCATTTCTTTGATATATCTATCTAAAACGAATTAAAAATACGTAATATGTAGTAGAGTACATCGATTCGTTCTGTAGCTACCGGGTATCCGTGAGGGCAGAAACAAAATTGTCTGTAAAGAGCAATAATTCATGAGCGTACTATAAATATTTGAAATAACATTAATTAAAATATCTTACTTATGCAAACGATTCAACCAAATCGGTTTTGTTTTTTTTTTCAAAATTTTTTCACGTACATAAATAAAATAATAATCTTAATAAAAATTTAAAAATTAGGAAGAAAAACAAAAAAAGTATAAAAGGATAAAAGCATTTTAAAGGAAGCACTGCAATAGTCGAAAAGTTTCATTATTTTAACATAATATGCTTTCAAACCAAAGTTACAATCTATAAAAATACTCCTTTTTAGAGATAGATCCATTTTTTAGAGAGAGGGAGAGAAGTAGGTAAATTTTCACTCAATTGTGACCAATAATTTGTCATAATAAATAATAGAAAAAAAAATTGACGCCGGGAGGCACGCCGCCCATACTAAAATATGTTAATGAAAAGTTGATGGCAGTTCTTTTAGTTTTAAAGTAAATGAATTTTTCCATAATTTTGGAGTTACGATTTTTTAAAATTTTTAACCCCTTCCCATACCCCCTTACCAACCCTCCACCCCCACCAAAAACTAATGGCCAGATTCTCGGATGCCACAGTATTTTTGTGCCAAATTTGGTTAAAATCGGTTTAGCGGTTTTTGAGTTATCGTGTTACAGACAGACGGACAGACTGACAGACACCATAAAAATATTTTGTATTTAGGTCATTTATGATCCAAATAACTCATTTTGAGTAAAATTAAAAAAATTATTTTTTGCCGATCTTAATAGCCTACCATACCTGTTGGTATGGTCGGCTAAAAATTTAATGGATACATAAGAAAATTGTTCTAATGTTAACGCCGCAAATAACTAGAAATACAGAGAATGCGATTCTAAATATTGCATGGAGAAAATCAACAACTGATTCCTAAGCTATAAAAATTTCTCAGGTTTCATTTGTATTTGAATACATACAGGGTCCGGCAATAGTGCGTCGGGCATCTGTAGCTCCTAGAATAAAAAACTTGAGAATTTTGTTTAAGTGCAAACCTAAAGTATGTACCAGGATGTATTTCAGGAAAATATTTTACCTTCTATAGGGTGGCTCAAAAAAGTTACACAAAAAAGTTTTGTTGTATGTATTTTTTTATAAATGGAACACCCTGTATTTATTGCACTTTTTGGACTATATCTTCCGATCACTTTTACATAACCCTAAGATATGAATAAATACATATTCGATAGTTCAGAGATATTTAAAAAATAAATCAAAATATATATTTTTTCTGCCCTCTTTAAAAAATTATTTAAAAAAATGACAAGAACCTGTTCTGAAATTAAAACTATATTAGGTATTTACTTTAGAATGGTCTATACTTACTTTTGCTATAAATATGTAATCGTAAATCCTACAGGATGTTCAAATATTCTATGCCAAACCTTCTAAAATATAAAAATAATTTTCTTTGTTTTTTTTAAATGGGAACATCCCCTGTATACTTATTTTTACTTAGATGAAGAGTAAAAAATGAACATTTTTTGTATTTACAGTATTTCAAAATTTTTAACGGTTTCGCAGATATTTGCGATTTTATATTTCATATGGCATACTCCTACATTTTGAAGCGGTAAATGTAACAACCAGTAAGGTTAAAAAGATATCCCCAGTGGTGGCTTAACCATGAGGTCAAATCGAGGGTCAAATGGTCAAGGCTTTCCCCCCACCAAAGAAAAAAACGGAGAAAATTCGAAAACTGATTTAAATTATCTATTATATCTCTACTTTTTTTCATACTAAAATATTCCAAAAACTATTCCCATATTTTTCCAATTTTCGCTTGAAAACATTCTATTTTACCCATTTTCTCTACTGCCGCGCCGGGTCAAAAATTTGCATTTTTCCTGTTCCCGCCTCATGTTTTTACACGTAATTAAAACTCCAAAGGCCGCGGCTCGTGACGCCAACTAAGTAAGGTATACTACGTATAGAAAATATAATGGGTTATAGTGCGATAGATATAGTTTATATTTGGGGTGCAAGGGGTATTGAAGCGATACATATAGCCTAGCTTACCCAAAAGTCAACCTCACCTTCACGTGGTGCACCCTGTTTACACAAACGAGGCTCTGACGTCCGAGTATAGGCGGTATAACCTTATACAACCCTCAGACCTACCATCTTCTGGGGAAAAAGGAGTAATAAAATACCCCTAGGCCGGCCGAGAACTTAGCACAAGGAAACTATCGTCGCAGTCCTCACTGTGCCATAGCCATCCCGTGCTACAGTTGCAGCCAAAACTGTGCGGCAGCTTAACCGCCACAGTTAAACCTTTTCACGCAGCTTACACACAGCAAAGATGGAACATTCGAATAGGACAAAATCATCGTCATGAGGTAAAATACTCCCTCAATCGGATCTCCGGAGGGGGTGCCTACTCGACCGTATCATCGGAGAAACAAAAAAACATCAAAAGTTTCAACGTTCGCGGCGGGGAACGTCCGCACTCTACTGGACAAGATAAATTCAAATCGACTAGAGAGAAGAACAGCACTGGTCTCATAGGAACTCCACCGATTAATTATAGATGTTGCCGCTCTCAACGAAACCGGCTTCGCTGATGAGGGTAGTCTCACTTAGGAGCATTACACCTTCTTTTGGAAAAGTCACCCCGCAACACACAGGAGAATTCATGGTGTAGGCATTGCGATCAAAAACGAAATCGCCACCAAGTTAGCAGAAGTACCTATTGGTGTCCCCGAACGTCTTATGACCCTAAGGTACCCCATATCAGACAAAACTTACGTCAACATCATTAGTGCCTACTCTCCCACCCTTGACGCTAAAATTGAAGATAGGGATAAATTTTACCAAGCCTTACAAAATGCCCTCCAACGAATTCCAAGGCAGAAGCGAATCATCTTGCTAGGTGACTTTAATGCCCGTGTAAGCAAACAACAGGAAATATGGCCTGACGTATTGGGATAACATGGAATGGAAAACGCAAATAGCAATGGTGAACGCTTATTAACAACATGCGCAAAGTATAATCTTTGCATCACCAATACGTTGTTCATGTTGAAGGACAAGTTAAAAGGTACCTGGAAACATCCTAGATTAGGCCACTGGCATCAATTGGACCACATAATCGTTCGAAGGACGCATCTAAAAGATGTTAGGCTCACAAAAGCTAGAGTAGATGCCAAATGCGGCACCGACCACCGACTTTTCCCCACCAAAAATTACAAGCTTCAAAACAAGCTTGGCATAACTATAGATCAATTTATAGATCTATGTTTCACAAAAAAGTCTAGATCAAAAAACCTAGCATAAATGAGTCAATTTCGCAACTAAATTTACAACTATTTCAACTTTTCTTAAATCCGATAAGAAAGAGAGATAATGTTAATAATTCCGGAAAAACAACAGAGTACATAATGTTATTAAAATAATAACGAGTACGAGACTATTCAGTTAAAAGTTTCCGGAATTAATGATATAAAGGCCTACGCTACAATAGAGAAAATGGAAATTGCACCAGTATATCATGACGTACTTCTCGTTTTTGTGTTGGAGATTAAAGGAAATACGTTGCGGAATAAACTGGAGAGGAGTGTGAGTTTGGAGAGTGTATGAAAGTTTAATGTGGTAAGTTTCGAACGTCAGCGGGGAGAGTTGAACATAACAAGTGGATACATTTTTCATAAGCGTCGGCTTGGTTTTGAAGGTTCGATAGTCTCTGCTATTTTCACCACAAAAATGTTTTAAGACAATTATAATAGTTTCTTCAAAAATACTTCTGGGTATTTCGCCACTAGAATAAATTCTACAGAATAAAATAGTTTTTTTTGTAAGCACAACAACTGTATTTTACTAATAAATGAATTTTGGCCAACAAATTTTTTTAACGTTTCAGGAGGTATATCTCCTTCCGTTATCAGAAGCAAAAAAAAACAAAGAACAAAAAAACAGCCATTTAAAATATCTAAATACAACTATTCAAGAACAATTTAGTTTATTCAGCAGATACGTCTTTTATAAACCAATTTTTTGTTTAAAATGTCATTATACATACATTATATGAAATCAAACTTCAAAATTAACAATCACCTACTACCTGATAACAATTACTAAATGAGCTAAAAATCTTGAAACTTTCATATGATTTTTGTTTATTTTAATTTTTATCATATTCATTATAGTATAAAATCAAAGAATCGATAGCCATACATTACTAACCCTACAGATGTCTGAGTAATACATTTATTTACATTAGATTTTATTAAAAAGCCTCTTATTTTGCGTGTCGACTATGTATGTATAGGGAAATTAAGATAACTTTCGTTGCACATCATAATACGACCACCAGCATACTCCATAAGACGACGCACGGTGTCATTGATCATTGATGGAAAACGAAAGTTGTTTTAATTTCTTTATGTATCTATATATGTCGACTATCGGTTATTTCATCATAATATTTGCGTTGTTAAAATATAATCCTGTGTCCCATGAATGCTGACAAATCTTAAATTTGTGAAAATCGCCCTTTTAAATAAGTTTTGAACCTAAACCAAAACTAACCTTTTGGTCCAACCCTCAACTGTACCAAACTCTGTACCTCAACTGTTATAACACTAAAGTGAAATAAACACTAATAAGTGAAGTAAAGCAAAATAAACACTACTTCAAAATACACCAAAACACTTTACTTTTGCATTAGACGCGCGTTTCATCATGTTAGTATCATCGTGTTTTCATCATGATAGCATCATCAGCAGATTAAACTGATGATGCTAACATAGTTAGCAAACGCGCGTCCAGTAAAAATAAAGTGTTTTGGTGTATTGCGAATTAGTCTTTATTTTGCAATCTTTATGTTCTATAATTCCAATATTTAACGGTCTAGACGTTATATCAATAAAAATTTATCACATTCACATTGTATTTTCTATATTACATTTTTCGTTTCTTGTTCAATGTTCATTGGTTTAGTGTAGGTTAAGATTGATCTATGTATTTTGTGTTATGAAACATAAACATATTCATACACTAATGTCATGTATCTAATACTAGAGATAAATGAGACACTGAAATAAACAAATAAATCCCTCATTTAAAGCCATCTGGTCCTGCATCTGGTGGTCCGGAGGAAACTAATGGAGAGTTTTAACATAATTTTAGCGTTCTGTTACTTATTAACGCTATTTATTCAAGCACAAAATTACTCCTTGTAAAATGTAAAAATAATAAATATAGACTTTTATACTACAAGCTTCATATTTTATTAGATCATTAGAAGTGTAATATAGTCAAAACAAAATAAAATTATGAATACATACAGTTTAAACACGAACAAATGGATACATATGCCTTTTTATAAATTTATTATTTCTAAAATGTCATCAATAAAAAAAAATCTAAAACAAGTCAAAGATCTATCACAAAAATGATGATATCAAAATGCCCAAGCTAATAAAAACACACACTATAAACACAAATCACGGAACTTTCCAACAAATCATGAATATCTGAATTATCAATTATTTAAATAATGATTATAAATAACTTCACGGATCGCCAACATTTTATCAACTAGACCAAAACTAGACCATAGACGGTAGTCAACATAGAGGCTGCCATGTCATTTTCATATATATGTAAATTAGAAACCTGTGCTTTAATGTCTTTTGCGACGTCGCAAAAAAAAATTATAAATTTGTTATTATATAAAAGTACTATTGTGTCTAAGACCTGGATGTATTGTTCATATGCTATACCGTCTCCCTATCCTTCTTATTTTTTCTGAAACGCCTCGTATGTATAGGATTGTAAGTTTTATACATTGTGTATTGTCATCATTTGGTGTATTCTGCCTATGGTCTTTGCTATGGTTAGGGGTTTGTATTTTTTTAATGGTTTTCTCTTAATATAATAATAGAATCGTCAAATTCCTTGAGAAGAAACCCTTCGTTCGCATAAAAATAACCCTCGAAATAACCCTTAGACGATTTCAAGTTAACTAGCATTGAGAGTCATTCACTGAAAATATTATGTATTAAGTCATTCAAAATAGAATATTCAAATATGCGAAGAACAATAATTAGAACAACTCAGTTTTGGTTTCGAGTGGACATGGAAACCAGGGAAGCATAGTTTGTACTATCAGTCCTTAGTAGAAATGTAGAGAATACAACAAAACCGTATACGCATGCTTTATTGATTTCCGAAGGGCTTTCCACCTAGTACAGTACATGAAATTTCATAGGGGAGCTTGGGTACGTTAACTTGGATGAAAGAGATAGTATTATATTGCAATGCCAAAATTTGTCATATTTTGTTTGTCACATCTTCAAAACCAGCAAAACAAGAATAACTTTTGTCAATGTTGAATGTCTTGTTTTTTTGATTCTATATAATAAAGAAAAACCAAATGTTACAGACCGTGAATATAACAAAGGCTGCAAATACTAACAGAGTATTGTAAATTTAATAGACCTTTAAGTGAGATTGAGATTAACGAAGCAAGTAATGTTATGATTGTGCTAATCAGAAGAAACGGTATGACATTTGTAAAAAGCTATAGGGAAGCTTCAATCTTCAAGTTACTGGTCAAATAGATACGAATGGAGAGTTTAAGCTAGAGATCAGACAACGGTTGATTTTCCACTATATTATGTCCGTTTTATTGTATCGTATGATTGTCATAATATCCAACGTTTATAGAAGAAATATTAGCTTTCTTTACAAAATTTATATGAAAATTTAACCTCAAATAGAGCAAAGAAAAAAGGGGATAATTGAGAAGGCGAAAATAAATAAATTTACCAACCGCATTTTAGGCATTCTGTCGCCGTATCATTCTTTTTATGGGCCTAAACGACCCAAAGGTCAAAGTTTGTTGAGACCCTAGTAATGTTTTCCGACACAAAAATGAATATTTCAATGGCCTATCCTCTTTTAGAGATTGTTCAGGCGTCATTTGTTAGTCTGGAAATTTGGAAACTCTATATATGCCTTATTCAAACCAAATTCTAAAACTGAAGTGGATATAACAAGTAGGATAAAGGAAATGTCAGAAAGATGTGGAAAGGTTAAATGGAGTGTTTTTGACAGAAATAAAACATCTATTTTTTGGATTATATAGAATATTAGAGTGAATAACTCAAACGTAGTATTTTTTACATTAGAATGCAATTTTTTTAACAATGTAATATTAAAAAAAATAGTAAATTAAACACAAAGTAAAATAAGTAATTGTGAAACACTGATCGCAAGTACATACGAGAGATAGCTGACGCTCTGTATAGGGTGTGCTACAATAAGAAGAATATTTAAAAATTGTGTTTATTTAAAAACAAATGTATCGAATAATGAAACAATTAAACAGTAGATATAACTTTTTTTGCATGCTTTTTCAGAAATATTTTAAATTCAATTTATTGAGGTTCGGATAATATTGGTTTGTTCATAATTCAACAGTTTATGATTAGCAGTTCATTACAAAATGAATTAATCAGGCTTTAAATATTTATTCAACCATATTAAATAACTTCATAATTAAACAAAACACTCAGGTCCAGCGTCCACGGTGCAACTATTTTGAGACAAAAACTGCAAACTAGTTTACCCTACAACCAGTTTCCAGCTAAAAGTTTTTCCAAGAAACTGCTACACGCACACGGATGCAACTCATTGTGGATCAGATTCAATCAGTTGGTGTAGTAGTCAATTTAAATAAGATATTATGTCAGTTCGATGTTTAGTTCTTGATCAGCCATTTTGATATCGATATAAAATAACCCCGTGGAAATAACAAAAACAAGTTACTTTTAAATGCAATGCAACTGAATATTTGGAAATACCCCCTAATGTCAACCCCTTAGCGGCCGAATTTCCAAAAATCCCTTCTTAGTGCTCACTTATATCACTTAAGTAACACATTTGCCAAATTTCGTGTTTCTATGTCAAGTAGTTTCGGCTGTGTATTATTATCATTATTATTATTATATTTTCATAGAACTCGCATTTGATTGCATTTAAGATACAATACTGTGCGCAGACAAATCTTTCGGATAGATTTGTATCCGCTTAGATATACGTATAAGTACGATACAATAAACTAAATGATAAATACCCCTACTTTCAGTAGTTTCACCCACTAATTTCCGAAAATTGCTTTTTAGTATTTGATTACGTCGCTTAAGAGACCTCTGTGTACATAGTTATAAAAAAATTAAAATCTGTATGAGTATGAAATTTTGCACGGATGCTCTTGGGTGAGGTAATTTTAAGCACTAAAGGGCGATTTTTGTAAAATCGCCCTCTGAGTGAATGCAATTAGTATAAAAGTTTTTAAATCTCTATAGTCGGTAAGGGGTTGAAATTAGGGATAGAAAGTTGCATAAAAAATTGTTAAAATCTGTTCTAGGAGTACGAAATTTTGCTCAGAGGTCTCTCATGCGGCGTAATTGGACACTAAGAAGCGAGTTTCGGAAATTCAACATTTAAGGGGATGACACTACCGAAACTAGGGGTGGAAGTTTGTAGATTTTTTTTTAAATTTGTCGTAGGAGTATAAAATTTTGCGCAGAGATTCTTAAGTGACGAAAGTGAATACACGATTTTTGGAAATTTATCCCCTACGAGGGGGAATTTCTAAGTCAGGGGTAAAAGTTTGTACAAAAATTTGTTAAAATCGTTTCTAAAAGTATGACATTTTACAAAGAGGTTTCTTGGGTGACATAATTGAGCACTGAGGAACGATTTCTAGAAATTCACACATAAATAAGTGGGTAAAACTGGTGATGAAATTTTGTATATTTTTTTTAAATTAGTCCTAGGGGTATGATATTTTGTATAGAGGTTTCTTAAGTGGCGAAAGTGAGTACTTAGAAGCGATTTTTTTTGGAAACTCACCTACTAAGAGGGTGAAATAAGGGGTGAGAGTTGTCTCAAAAATTTGTTAACATGGGTTGTAAAATGGTAACGTAAAATGCAAAACGTGGGTACTAAGAATCAATTTTTCAAAATATGTCCCTTAAGCAGGTGAAATTAAACACAAAGGTTGACAGCAGTTGAAAAGTAATCATAGTAATCAAAGTAACGAATATCTGAAATGATTACTTAGTACTCGAGTAACGATTAGTAACGAGCAATCAAAAGTAACGAAAATCAACATCACTAGTGTGCGGCTTCACATATATACTATACGCTACCGACGTTTGCAAAAGAGTTCAACTGATTAACAAATTTTGTTGGGTGCTAGAAAACACATTGTAATATTTTAAAAATTTATATCCCTAACAATGTTTTGTTATTAAATTCTATTAAAATTTGATGTCCTGAAAAAGTTTTATATACAGAGTAAGTTTTATATACAGAGAAGCCTAGCTTTCTGTAGGAATAATTTAATAGCTCAGAAATCAGCTCTTGCAATATTTATCTAAAAATTACCTTAAAGTGTGCAGATTAACAAAATTACTATACATATTCAACCGATAAAAATATGTAAAAAGGTTCGTATAAAAGTAAAATAGATGTCTTAAAATTAGTTGTTTTGGAAATACAGGATGTAGAAGTTTAATTTTTATTTAATTTTTTTCCAAATAATTTTTAAACTAACGTCGATATTTGGATGAAATTGGTGTCTGGGAATTTTTTTGGCATGAGAAATTTGATTTTTATGACAATATGATTCCTACTTATAGAGGACGCCGCCTACATGTGTTTTAACTGGTTTGAAGTCTACATAATAATTGTCTCTAAGTACAAATCGCAACCGTTGTTCTCGTGATATTTGTAATCTAAATGACCAATACGTCAATATAAATCAATCATCAATTATTATTCAATATCATCATATCAATGGTTATTAGATTGAAATAATAAAATTGGAAATGCTTTTGCGCAAAAAGAAACTATTTCATTATAATTCTTTCTAAAAAAATATGATTAACTTAAAATAATAACCTTAAGATAATAATGACCATACCAATAGGTATGGTAGGCTATTAGGATCGGCAAAAAAAAATTTTTTTAATTTCACTCAAAATGAGTTATTTGGGTCATAAATGACCTAAATACAAAATATTTTCGTGGTGTCTGTCTGTCTGTCCGTCCGTCTGTCCGTCTGTAACACGATAACTCAAAAACCGCTGAACCGATTTTAACCAAATTTGACACAAAAATACTGTGGCACCCGAGAATCTGGCCATTAGTTTTTGGTGGGGGTGGGAGGTTGGTAAGGGGGTATAGGAGGGGGTTAAAAATTTAAAAAAATCGTAACTCCAAAATTACAGTAGCTAGCGAAACGCGGTTTTCAAATTAAGATTAGGAATAATATTTGTCGCAGGAATAATATTTGTATATAAGTCGCAGTTTTTGAGATATTAACATATTTTAGTATGGGGTATTTAATACGTGCCTCCCGGCGCCAATTTTTTTTGTCAATAATGACATGTATTGATAATTTACATTCCAAATATCTTGAGAACTGTGAGTCGTAGCAATTTTTAACAAAAGGTCTTTTTTACGAAAAAAACGGCGAAGATATATATTTTTGGACTCACTAGATTTACACAGGTACTGAGAAAAAGTTATTACTCTTCAAATCAGTTAAAAGATATGTGGGTGGCGTCCCCTACAAGCAGGAGTCATATTGACATTAAAATCAAATTACTCGGATTACTCAAAGCCACCAATTTTTACTCAAATATTTACATTAATTCAGCAATTATGTGGAAAAAATCGAAATAAAAATGAATTTTTTATACCCTGTAGCTCCGAAACAAAGCATTTTAGAACTTTTTTACTTATTTTTATCGGTAGAATATACTGGCAAAGTTTACCGAAGACAATTCGGACCACCCTGTATAATAATAATTTCTATTGAATGATTTAATTAGTTTATCAAGTATATTTTTTCTTTAGACGAAAATTATTATAATTAAATGCTCATTCCTTTCTGTTAAATGTTAAAAACATTGATTTTTTAATAAATTGATTTAATTATTGATTAATTTTTTTATACCTATATCTAAATACGTAAAATTATTATGATTTTCTAATAACCTAGACAAAAATTACTTGCTTGGACATTCATTCCATCCAGCATATTTTTCTTTAGAAAAAGACGAAAGAAAAGACGAATTTAATCTTGACTTTATTATTTAGACGCGATTTGAACGAAATGTCTAGAATTTATTGGAATTTTGAATTTTTCCTTTTATATTTTCTTTTCTCCGATGGCAAAATACGGAATACGTTATATTTTACTTCGATGACTATAGGAAGTCTTTCCATGTGTGTCGTCGTGGCCAAAAAATGACAAGAACGAAAGAAAAACATAATGGTAAAGTAATAAATAATCTGAATAAAGTAAATTGGTTTCTCTGATATTTATTTATAAATCTTATATGTTGTGTTGAATATATTTAAAATTAACATCTTGAAGAAAGGCTGTACATTTCGCCACTAAGAATACAGAAATCTAAAGAATAAAAAACAATTTTTGTCAAATTCAACTGGATTAGAATCCAATATAGAATGTATGGGAGGAACGTTAATCACCACAACCGTACAGATATATTGTGTCTTCTTTTCTTGAGTTATAACTCAGCATACAGTATCAGGGCTTTGACAAAAACCAGTATCTAAGAGGGTTTTAGAGAGGTTAATTCTCCATATCTGATAATAGCCGTGCCAAACTTTATGGCAAATGTTTCCTGTTAAAAATCCCATAACAATCCAAAGATTGTTCTTACTTAAATCAAGGAAATTCTTTGATTTTTTTCGGTCCTAAGTTCTGAAAATTTTCTACGAGTGCCTTAGACTTAGTGGAGTCTTCCCTCCTTTCGTAGCTAAATCGTCTGCTTTGTTATTGCCTTCTATCCCTTCGTATAGTGTTCTCTAATTTTCTAACTAGGAAAGGGGCAAATACTCCACTAACTGGACCAGAACCGTTCTGTTTTCCAAGAGTAAAAGCGGAACTGAAGAACCTGGAAAAATCCATCCCTAACTTGGAATGGAAGTCCTCCAGCGGTCTAAGACACTCGAAAAAGTTCCTCAGAACTTATGACCGAGTAAAAACAATCTTCGGATTGTCACGAAGATTCTAACAGGACACTGACTCCTCAACGAACACCTCAGTAGGCTAAAGCTGAAAAACAACGGCGAATGAAGATTCTGTGCAGGCAAATGGGGAAACACAAGAACGTCTTATCACTTAGTGTACCGAGACGACGACCGTTCGTACTACAAACTTTGTACGGCTGATGTTAAGGATAGAGAGCTGGCCTCTGTAGAGCCGTTTCAGATACTCGCTTTTGTTAAAGCCCTGAGACTGATGTATAAGGTCGCGGTGATTAATTCCCCTTCTAAACATTTTACATCCCTTCGTGGGCTGGCACCCAGAGTATGAAGGCTTTATTCTCTTTGCTCAATTTGTTAAGCTTCTCTAGGCATTCTTTGACCATCATCAAATTAATGGTTACTGAGTTAATCGTTTTTAGACCTTTCAAAACCCAGATTCACAATGCAGGTAATTAAGAATTAGATTTCTGTGTTAGTGGCGAGATATCCAGAGTTTTTAAGAAATACTATAGAAATTCTAACCTATTTCACAAAGGAAAATAAAAAAGTTGAGGAGTCGTGTTTGAGTGACCGATATTATTATATTATTTTCTAAAGGACAAATCCTACAAAAGAATCCAAATCAGAATAATCCCATCACGACGATATAGACATTTCCTTTTGTTTTAATATTCCGAAAATCCCTCAAAACTAATTTATAAGTTCATAATTTAATTAGATGCATTTCAATTTAAGTTTTGGCCACTGAATATTCATGCCAACATCAAAACTCCAGCCGGCATCTTGCGAAAAAGTCCTGTAAACAATAGTTTTGTCGTCGTTTTGTCTTATTTCGGCTTCTTAAAGATTAAACAGCTTAATTAAAACTGTCTGTAAAAAGTTTCAGTTAAATTGAGATCGATAAACGATTAGATTCTTTGAACAGTACAGCGAAATCACAATAACATCATGATGTTTATTTAATGTAAATATATAGGTCCAAAAAAAAACAATTAAATTAAAACACAATTATTGTTAGTTATTTTTGTAACGTTAATTTGTAAATTAATTTTATAATAATTTGCTAATCATATCCCAAACAATAACATCGAAGGACTGTTTGGCAGAAATTAAATAATCATTTTTGACTATAAAAACATTCAAGCTTATAACTTAATAAAATTTATTAAGACGTAATGCTATTTTTAAATTAGATTACAGTTGTAAACAAATATTTAATAAAATCGTGCACTTTTATTAAAAAATAGTGTGTATAAGGAATGTTCCTAATATAAGAAATAATTAAATTCACTCTAAATATTTACATTTAAAAATATTGTTTTTTTCTTATTTTATATTGTTCTACGTACTTAATCACTTTCTTTATGTCTCGTTTGTCTATAACTCGTAGCTTTGATTGGTAATAAATTATAAAATCATTTAATGGACAAACGAATACTAATACTAATAATACTAAATAAACTAATCTTGCTTCACTTACGTACGTAATCGCAGATGGAGCTAAAAACAAAGTAGGGTTATATATAAAATAAAATTCGGTTCGGATTCCGTGTAAACAAAGTAGGGCCTACTTTGTTTCAGGTTTTGTTACAGGTCCAGACTAGCCTTAGCAGCAAAAAGTAGACGTATACGTAAAATTCTTTACTTTTTTAAAATTAATCTCTTAATTGAATATAATTATGATAACTATATTATAACATTAATCTCGTAAAATTACAGTTCTTCTCGTAATTTAAAAAATGCATATTGTTTTTGTTTTACATTTTAATTTTAGATCATTTTGAATCTTAGAATATACAGAATATACATGTCCCCGGATTGTATTGTCAAGAGGAAATTTTTTTATTTATTATTAACATTTTGAGAAAAATACATTTATATATTGTATACTAATAAAAGTATTTAAATTTCATCAAAAACTATGCATAAAACTGGACCCTACTAAATCATTCCCGGTCCGTTTTATCCTTATTTTACTCACTGTAGTAATTTCAATTTTCGAATGTTCTCATTAATAAAGCATAATATATTCACAATTTCAATCGTCCGACCTCTTCAGTGATGTCTAAACACTATAAATAATTTATATGGAAAATTAAATATTCACTTTCGTGTCGCGCGAAACCTTTCCAGGGTCCTAACACCCTTTGACGGCGGCTTCCCTAAGGTATAAATAGAAATAGAGTGACATGGAAACAGAATGACTAAAGTCAATATAGAAAATTTATTTTTTCATTTCATCCCCCATTATTATCATTCTTTAACAGGTATACAGGGTGTCCCAGGTTGAGCGTGCATTAGAAGTTTCTAGAGAACCACAATATCTAGATCGTAGATTGTTTGCACATCATTGTTTTACAACGAGATCTATCCATTAAAAATAATTTCAATATGGCGGTACTTCCGGAAATACCGGAAGTCGACTACAACTTTCTTATTTTAAATAGCCGCCCCTATTTTTTATTACATACTTACATTCTCTGTAAAATTCTACGAATATTGATGTTAAACACTCTATATCTAACATTAACCGTTTTTGAGAAAAAAAATATTTAAAATTTTTGGACGAAAAAAAGTACCTGTCAAAAAAAATTGTATAGCCTAAAAGTCAATTTTAGTGATTGCTACAGCTACTGTGACATAAAGAGAAGACATGTAGCTATCTATTTCAAAAATTAAATTGTGCAAATGTCATATGATAATGGCGATAGCTGTCATGGAATTGAGTGATTAAAAAACTATCATAAATCTTTTTTTCAAATGGAAACCTACTTTTTTTATTTCACTAGTGAAAGGATTTTACAATTCGTTATTTTTTAACTATACATGTTCCTATACCAAAAATAAATCGTTTTAAGGTTATTTAAGATTTAGTTTAAAAACGTATATTTTTCTTGATTTTATCTAGCTTCCTTTGACATTAAGTGTCAAAAAGTCAGACAATTTATTTCCATCTGCCAGAAAACAAATTATTTGAATTTCCTATATTGTAAATACTGTTGCCTCCCCCCCTTAAATGTTTAAAAAGGGTATTTATAAAAATATATCTCTTGTTTTCGCACCTTAGTGATTCTAATAGTTGATATTATTAATTATATTAATAATGTACTGTATCAACCCTGAAAAAAAAACAACGTAAAGTTGGCTTGCAAATGATGATCGATAACATACTGCTTTTTGAACTAAGTGTCACTATACGACATGGCCAGATCTATTGTTTTACATCACTTGACGTATAAAGTCATAGGCTACTTGTTAAAATCAAGAAAAATATGCGCTTTAAAACTAAATTTTAAATAACTTAAAAACGATTTATTTTAGGTATAGGAACATGTATAGTCAAAAAGTGACAAATTGAAAAACCTTTTCACTAGTGAAATAAAAAAGTGGGTTGCCATTTGAAAAAAATGATTTATGATACTTTTTTAATCTCTCAATTCCATGACAGCTGCAGCCATTATTATGACATTCAAACAATTTAATTTTTGAAATAGACAGCCACATGTCTTCTCTTTATGGTACAGTGGCCGTGGTAATCACTAAATTTAACGTTTAGACTATACACATATTTTTGACCGGCAGTTTTTTTCGTCCAGGAAATTTAATTTTTTTTTTCTCAAAAACGGTTAATGTTAGGTATAGAGTGTTTGATATCAAAATTCATAAAATTTTACAGATAATTTAAGTATGCAATAAAAAATGGGGGCACCTATTTAAAATAAAAAAGTTGTCGTCAACTTCCGGTATTTCCGGAAGTGCCGCCATATTGAAGATATTTTAGTCGATAGATCTCGTTTTAAAACAATGATGTGCAAAAAATCTCCGGTCTAGATATTGTGGTTCTCTAGAAACTTCTAATGCACGCTCAGCCTGGGACACCCTGTATATCTACTCACTCTCTTTATAACTTATTAGATGCTAGGTATATATCTACTCACAATTATCAATGTGTAAGTATCTATGTAACGGAAACTTTGAACGTTATTTCATTCTATTTAAGACTTTAGATTATATTCAAATGTTGCGAACTTATTATCAACAGACACAAATATAACAATTTAATAAGTTTCTTCTAATATCTCGAACAATGCCAAAAATATTCCCATTTGGTCATTTATTCCCAATTAAACATCACCAAAATAAATTTAGTTGTCGATTTAAAGTAGATAGCTAAATATGAAATAGAAGTATAATATAGCAAAAATACAATATAAGTGTATTAGACCACATTATGAATTAAGTTAGATAAGAATGAAATAATTTTTTGTACACCTGCAAGAATTTTCAATAGATGCAAAACTATATAATATATTGGCACTTGTAGCTGATAGCACCTAAAATCCAAATAAAATATAAGGAAAAATCAAATAACTCTTTGGTTTTGCATTTCTAGCTATTTTAAAACATATTCTAACAGCTTCACAATGTTTGTTCATAATCTGCAAATATATGATTAGCAAATGTTTGTAAAAATAAGTATAAGCGATAATACAACAAGAACAAAATAAAACACTAATTTACCACAATACACCATTTACTTTTACACTGTCAAAGTAAAAGTGTTTTTGTGTGTATTATGATATATTACAGTTTTATTTTGCTGTTACAGATACCAGAGGTTCAATCCCTCAACTTTAGTGATAATATACAACCAAAATATTAATTTAAACTCTCTTTATAATTAGTGTTATTTGATCACAACTAAATTGGATTTTTAACTTAAATTTAATAATCCAATTTTTAGAAATACTTTTTTAATTATATACTGGGCGAGTTTTACTAAATAAGTGCAAATATTTTTAAGGGTAGTGTATTTCGACCCCAAAAACACGATTATAAGATTTTCTTCGCGAAATAAAAACTTCGGAAATTTGGAATTTTTTAAAAAAAAATTTGGAATTTTTTTTAGTTAAAAACATAATTTCTTGATAATATACAATCGCCCATAAGACTCACCTTCTATATTTGAATTTATATCGCCTGCCCATCTACCTAGACTTGACTGATTAGAAATTAATTATTTCAGTCGACTAAGACAATAAAATACAGGATACAACTAGACTAGTATTATTACCCCTCCACATAGCTCTTTGTCAATGACTTATCATTCCCTAGTACAAAGAACCGCACATTTGCCGAGCTTTCCTATCTATAGTGGCATAGATCGTGTGCTGCAAATGTTTCTTCTAATGGACAGAATCTATACATAAATTCGTCTGTCAGTCTTATCAGCTTTAAATGCCTATTGAGCTGCCCTTCTAGTAGATATACTATAGTTTGATAAATTCTATTTTTGGTTATCGAGTCTGCCGTAAATTTTAATGAGTATTCTACTAAGATCTTTTCCATATACATAGTTTTATTCTTATATCAACAAAAAGATTAAATTACTATTAATAGTTATTATTGATAGGATATGATCGAAAAATACGGTGTCAAAGATGGCTGGGGAATGACAATCCATGATAATTTTGGTTTGGTCAAGCCCTAGACGTCATTTACTTGGCCCGTACTCTTCGTTATTTTTTAATGGCGATTACTGCCAGTCGACCTTAAGAAGTTTGTAATTTATTTTTATATTGAATAAAAACTATTTTTAAATGGTGTACTTAGTTTAAAATTGGAGAATTTTTTTGGAAATTGATTTGTGTGTCTGGAAACGTTCTATACTTTTTTAATCTTTCTAAAATTAGTGTTAATTTTTATGTCATTTTTTATTAAATAACATCTAAAAATTGACCTCGCAACAATTATGATTCATTGTCATCCCCCAGTCGTTTTTGACGCCGTTATTTTTCGATCATACGGTATTTTATCTACATAAAATGAACAATAATATATTAGTCCAGAAGGCAGTGAAATTATTTTGGACTTATTTTCCAAGTGAGTGAGTATACTAAGAGCTGGCAAAGGTTAGTCTTGGGTCGAGATTTCCGTATGTAAGAAGAGTACAATACGTGTATAATGTACTGAACAAAGAGGGAACATTAAACACGTTGCCAAACGTATGACATGAATCGAGAAACAGTGCACATTGCTAAGAAACGTGGAAGGGGATATAGCAGATTTGTCGCAGTTGACCGGTCGACCCAATAGTACCTCTGTCAGTATTTAAAGTTCTAGGGAGAGGTGTACATCATGCGTTCAGCTTCAGGATTTAATTACGTCTAGTGATACTTTATTTGTTTATTTATTAACGAGTCGTTGTAATTCTCCCTATAGCTTGAAAATTTTTAAGTGCAAGCTAGATACACTTGCATTTTTTGTAAAAATAAGTGGAATTGAGTTGGTTTTCGACAGTGGTCGGGCTAATAGAACTCTGAATTCAAAAATCGATATCTCGAAATCTATTAGAAATAATTGATTGTAGTTTTTTCAAAAACTTTCTTAATATTTCTGTGGTATTTTCTTCGTAGACAGTAAATGAAAATCTTCTTCGTAGACAGTAAGACAGTAAATGAAAATCTTCTTCGTAGACTTCGTAGACAGTAAATGAAAATCAATAAAAAAATTACACGACTGCTGAAAATTGCTATGCTCTGAAAGTAAATAGATGGGTTGTTTACAATTTTTGAATGGAAAAAAACAACCTTATCGAATTTTTCTTATGTAAACATATTGTAAAAGATCCTATCTTCAAAATAAAATAAAAAGTTTCAATATCTAAAGTGTTTCTTGAGTTATGGCGTGTTGTGTTAAAAAGTTGAGATTTTAAATTATCGCGATTACTCGTTTTCTCGTTTTAAAAAAAATATCCTTGTCCTATAATGCCATTTCAGATGCTCAGAAACATTTCTAATGATTTTATCTAGTTATCTTTTCGAAAAAAAGTCTTTTAAAAATAAGCGGTTTGCGATCGTGATTTTACTTTACTTCATAGGGAAAGGCGTACCGGCAACGCCGCAACAGCACTCCGTCGCATTTCTCTCACTTCGACTTAATAAGATCCCTATGCCATTTACTTCAACACATGTAAATACCGAGCCAAGAGTAACAGTTGCCAGCACGGTATAATAGTATGTTCGGATGGTGACATTAAATGACAATTTGTGAGTCTGGCTAAAATTTTCTTGAAGTTTAACGTATTATTTGGTACTATCATAAACTATAAATAAAAGCAAGTCTCGCTGATTTATAAAATTGGTAAATGAATTTGGCAACACCTTGAAAATTGC